>NC_134471.1:457322-464822 GCF_964194025.1 Convolutriloba macropyga | reverse complement strand
TCAAGAATCTCAGCGGAACCCAATCTTCACGGCCTGGTTCTCGAGTTTTACGCCGGCCTGTTTCTTCACTCGGTTGCAATCTACTAACACTCGCGTAGTAACTATTAGTCGCTCAGTTGTAATAAAGGACAATAACTTTAATTTTTTGTGATTGAAGTTAAGAAAATCCTTAGTGATAATCTATGTCCAATCTCGTGCTGAAGGTTGTAAGGCTTCAGCCCAAAGCTAGTACTGTTGCTAACTTTGTGTTAAGAAAGCTCAACTAACTTATAGGGCGCGAGATCTTAAGATCTAGCAAAACTTAGAATAAAGATTCAAGTTGATGAAGAATCAAATTATAATCAATCTGAGAGCCAACTGCCCTTGGTAACAGTTTCTAATGGTTCTAAATACAATATGGTTGCACTATTCAAACAATTGGGTTAAAGTAAATAATCCGCTAAATATCATTTATAACATCACTGTCACTGATCTCTGATTGGTTAATCGAATAAAGTGGTTTAAGTCAACGTTTACATAGTAAATGTCAAATTACCGCACTATTTGCTTTTGTTGACATAGGCACTGATGGTACGTACGTAACACTAGATGCCTCAAATGTATGATAAATTACCTTTAATAAACACCTAAGGGATCATAGAATTAACAATTCAAGAAAATTAACAATAAATGAAAAAATATCCAAAAATGCACTTTTTGCACCATATAAGTGGTAATAGCCACACTTGTAGGTATGATGCATTAATGTTCATTGGGTCCATGGATAGCTTAGGGGTTACCCTAACCGTGTGCTTAAACCTTGGGTTGCTCAGGTTTTCCCTTACCAAATTCGGGGGGGGGGTGGACAAATTTTCAGTCGCAACTTGAAAAATTTTTCAGTTTTCACTTTTTTTGAGTTTTGGCAAAATTTTAAGTTTTTGAGTTTTAATTTCAGTTTGGTTGGTCTCATGGCTCATGTTTCTGTTCCTTAGTGGCGCCAACATCGCCTGCCCTGTTTTCGTTCTCGGAAACACCATCATAGAAGACTGGCGCCAATTTCACTACCGGCCTGTTGAATTCGCCATGTGCCATCTTGACTCTCGCTGATCGTACGACGTCATCACGGCCTTTAAAGACTTGGATGGCTCGTCCCATCTTGTACTCACATCGTCTCACTGACTCGTCTACCATCCAAACAAGTTCTCCTTCTTTCAGGTTTCTCACATGTTCCTTTGACCACTTTGACCTCTGGTTCCATTGTGGAAGATATTCACGGGTCCATCTCTTCCAGATCATATCGGCATATTCTTGAGCCGTTTTGAAGGACTTTCTCAGGTCATGGTAGCGCTCGCTGGATGGCATAAATGGTGCACTTGCACTTTCTCGTCCTAGCAAGAAGTGATTTGGTGTTAGGGCTGTCAGATCCTCTGGATCGTCACTTACTGCTGTCAGGGGTCTTGCGGTGAGATTTTGTTCCACAAGACACGTGGTTGTACTGAGTACCTCGTCTGTGAGGCTTCGGTGGTCCAAGATTGCAATCATGACCTTCTTGCAGCTTTGAACCAGTCTTTCCCAGATTCCACCAAAGTGGGGCGCTCCAGGAGGGTTGAATTTCCAAATGATCTTTTTCTGAGCTAAGTCACTCTCAATTTTAGCTCTGTCCCATTCGTCCATGAATGCTTTGAGTTCCTTGGCAGCTCCGACGAAGTTTGTGCCGTTGTCGCTGATGATGGTACTTGGGTAGCCACGTCTTGCGATGAATCTTTACACTGCCGCTAGACATGACTCGGTGTCCAATGACTGGGCAATTTCGATGTGTACTGCTCTGGTTGTCAGACAAGTGAAGAGGCAGCACCATCTCTTCAAAGTACGCCGTAGGAATTTCACTTCAATGGGTCCGAAGTAATTGACTCCGGTATGGGTGAATGGGAAAACATGTTCATCAAGTCGCTCTCGTAGTAGGTCCGCCATTGGTGGCTGGATTGGGTTGGCGTTCCTGCGTCTGCATTTGATACATTTCGACTTGAGTTTTCGTAACGCATTTCGTAGTCCAATGATCCAGTATTCTTGTTGAAGCATGTTTCTCACGTATTCTGTGCCTTCGTGTAGGTTGTCACGGTGAGCTCTCTCCAACAGAAGTTGTACTACTGGATGCTTCGCTGTCAACAGTATTGGATGTTTTGCATTGTAATCGAGGTTTGAATGCTTCAGTCGACCTTTCACTCGAATTGTTCTATCCTCCTCTATGAATGGTGACAATTTGGCGATATTCAATGTCTTGGAGATTTCCTTGCTGTTTGTTATCGACTTCGAAGCATTCGGGAAGCTTTCCGCTTGAACAAATCGCAACAGAATTTGTTCTGCACCATGGATCTCGGCTGCTTTGAGAGGTCCCATCTGCTGCGTCTTGAACCTCATGCAGTAGGCAAAAAAGTTGCTGATACTATTGAAGCTGCTGTAGCGGTCCCAATCAAATGTTTGATGTAATTTAGTTTCTGCGGCTACAGTACTTGTAGCTTGCTCAGCTTCAACTTTGTTCGCTTGGAAACACGGCTTTGGCCATTTTTCTTCATCTGTGTGGAGCCATACCGGCCCGTTTAACCACACGGACCCCGTGAGGCTTTCAATGGACATTCCTCTAGTGCCGATGTCCACAGGGTTCTCGATGCCTTTAACATGTCTCCATTTATCCATGGAAGAGCTCTCCAGTATTTCTGCTGCTCTGTTTGCAACAAACACTTGTTGCTTCTTGTGAGCTGATTGTAGCCAATGCAGCACCGTTGATAAATCAGTCCAATGATAGACTTTGTCGATTTTCACGTCATGTTCTCTCAGTATCTGCCTCTTTAGACGAACTCCGTAAACTGCGGCTTGAAGTTCTAACTTCGGAATCGTCGTGTGTCTGATGGGTGCTACCCGGCAATTTCCAATTACATAGGTCAGTTTTAGCGCTGTTTCATCCTGCAGATATGCCACTATGCACATCGCTTCTTCTGATGCATCTGTGAAATGTGGAGTCTCAACTTTGTACATCCGTTTTCGAAATAATGTCGTTTTATTGACATCGTCCTTATTTCTCTCAACTCAGAGCACCAATCACTGAACAAATTTTTGTGTTCTGCTGAAAATTCCTTCTCCCGTGCTTGTACCATTGCTGCCCAAATGCTTTTGGGCAGAAACCGCTTTCGTATCGTGAAGGGTGAACATATCCCCAGTGGGTCAAACACTGCTGAGACAAAGGATAGGACAATTCTCTGAGTTATTTTTGCTGGGACCTCTTGCTCAGTTCCACGAACAGACAATGAGACTATCTGTGTCCACATTCCAGTTTAGTCCAAGTATTGATGATGATTGTAGTTCAGCTTCGAAATTTTTCACAACTTTCGTTGATCTGTCTGTCTCTGGGATCTGTGACTTGACCTCTTCGTCAATTGTTATCCACTTTGTCAGTTTGAATCCACCTTTGCTGAGTACTTCTCTGACTTTCTGGTAGATTTGGGTTGCTTCGTGAGGTGTTCTGACCGACTTAAGGAAGTCGTCTATGTAGAAGTTGCGCTGAACCGTTCTGACGAGATTTTCGTCGTTGTTCGCGTTATCTTTCGCCACTTGATGCAGAGCGTAGTTTGCACAAGTTGGCGAGCTCTTCGCCCCAAAAACGTGTCGTGTATACTCGTAAACTTCTCATCGCTGTTCTGGATTGTCTCTCCAGAGAAAGCGTAGGCATCAGCTGTCAGCGCTTGGGACATCAATTTGAAGAAACATCGCTTCCATGTCGGCTGATAGCGCTCTTTGATGTTCTCGGAATCGAAAAATTATTCCGACCAGACTCTGTAGCAGGTCTGGCCCAGAGAGAAGTTTATCGTTGAGTGCCACACTTTGATACTGGGCTGCCGCATTGCACACTCTTCTGACTTTCTCCGGCTTATGCGGGTTGATGACGGGATGATGTGGCAAATACCATTGTAGTTCGTCTCTGGTTTCGTTCAGTTCAATTTGGTCGATTTTGCGAACGTAACCAGCTTTGACATCAGTGTGAATTGTTTCCTGATAGCGTTGTTGTAACGTATCATCCTTCTGTAGACGTTTTTCTAGGGACCTGAGTTGCCCCATTGCAGAGTAGAAGTTGTTCGGCAACTTCACTACGTCCTCTCGCCACAGAAGTCCAACTTCGTATCTTTCACCCGTGAATCGCGTAGTTTGTTCTAACGTCTTGGTTGCTCGTTGTTCGTCTTTTGAATGGCCAGTGACATCGCAGTTGAAGGCGTAGGACTCGATATCCCACCACTTACTCAACTGGCTTGCTAGTTTGTCTTCTGACACTGAGATTGCTGTAGTAGCAAGAGTTGCTGCTTGCTTCGCTGGTAGGGGTCCACTTAAGGCCCATCCTATTTTCGATTTCACTGCCCACGGTGCAGCCTTGTCGTCTGACCTCTTAAACTCTAATGGGTGATGTATGTCATAGCAGTCTTGTCCAAGAATAACTTGAACTTCGTTTAGATTTTAGCTCTGATTCGGCAAGTTCTTCAAATGTGGGTAGCGGTCTTTCAATTCCTGCAGAGCCAATATCTGGTCACACAAGTGCCGTTTCTCGTGCACATAGAACTGCACTGTTGTCAATGGCCGCGACTTCTCGTGTGCTGAAACAGCTATCGGCACTATTTCAGTCTTGACGTATTCCGATCCTGCTACTGACAAGGACGCTTTTCTGCCTTGCAGTTGCAGGGTAGATATGATTGACTTGTCTACAAACGAGATTGAAGATCTTGTATCAGCACGTTCAAGCTGTGGTTTCCGTTGACGAGCTTAATTCGCACAAAATGTAGTCTTTGTGTGATGTTAGTCGCTAATGCCGTTGTAGCATCTGAGACATTTGTTATAGTCTCCTTCTTTGAGAAGTCACTGTGCAAGAGTTTGTTGTGTCGTCGTCCACAGTTGGGCACACTGCAAGTTCTACTTCTGCAATCTCTTGACTGATGACCAGGTCTCAGACAATTGAAACACAGTCTGAGCTTCTGAACTTGCTCTCGTTGTTCATTCAGTTTCATTGATTTGAACTTCTCACAATTCCAGATCGCGTGCTGTCCATCTTTGAATGGACATTCCAAATTCTTTGGTTTTGTAGAATCCTCAGCATTTGATGCGAATGTACTTGTTTTTCGTTTTTCCCGACTTTGAAACTTAGAGCTTGTCTGAGCTAACAAGTCCTCATGTATAAAAGCTGTTGATTCTAACCAGTCTTTGAAGACTATCGAGTTTGCTGCCAGTAGTTGGTGATCCTGTAGGTGACGTAGCTACTGCTCCTTAAGCTGAAGTGAAAGTTTTCTGGTAGCTGAAATCAGGACTCCCTCCGATTCCAGGTCAGGTTGAAACCCAAGCCTGGTCAAAACTTTTACTGTGTTTATCACTACGTTTGCAAATCGAACAATGCTACTGGAGTCATCGTGTCTAACTGGAGGATGAGTGTATATCTTCTTCAGTTGAGCTTCGACTATGACTCTCGGTCTGCCAAACCTTTTGCAGAGAACATCCCAGGCTTGGTAATATGACTGTGAGCTGAAGCCCAATCCAGATATTGCTGCTTTTGCTTGACCCGTGAGGCTGGTCTTCAGATACTGCAGCTTTTCAGTATCACTTAGCTTCTTCTGATGAAGAATTACATCGAAAAGTTCACACCACTCAGGCCACTCTAGAGGATCTCCTGAAAACTCTGTTAACTTGAGTTTTGGTAATCCTCGTGGGCCATCACTCGGCACTTGCTGATATATAACTGGTGGTGTGGGTTGGCTCAACGTCTTTTGGTTACGACTCTCCATGAATCTGTTGCGAGAGTTGTGTTTGGGACTTTGACTTCTCTGCTTGTTTAGCACTGTGGACGTTCCTTGCTGTTGAAACGTCGTCCTGGACAAATGCACTGGGGGATCTGTCACCCTAATTGATTTAGGGATTTCTGATCTCTTTAGAAAGCTTGGTTCCTGTCGTGGGGGTGAGAAGATTTCTACACCCGGTTGGAACAGCGTGGTAGTTTTCGGGTATGCACTGCACCGTTTGTCACTTCTTTCCTGTGTGACATTCTTAGGAAGTTTGACCACAACGTTTTGTGATAGTGGCCGGCTAGGACCGGACCTCTCGGCTACTGATTTGAGCCAGTCCTGCGTTATTGGTGGCTTTCGTCTGGATCCGACGCTTTCGAGGTTACCTGCTTCTGATCCACATGCTCTTGAGCTTCCCTTAGTCAGCTCCAGTTTTAGAACTCTTCGTTCCTCGTCAGCCTCCGCCTTCTTTCTCTCATTTTCTAGCTCACGCTCATACTGCCGCAGGCGCAATTCGTCTTCTTGTGGTTGCAGCTGTAAACGTAACTCTTGTTCTTGTTGTTGCTGTTGTAAGTGTAAGCGTAATTCCTCTTGCCGTCGACGCAATTCTATTTCCTCACGTTCCTTCTCTAGCTGACTTTGACGCTCTCGCAGCCGGTGATCGGCTTCCCTTTTAGCTCTCATGTTTTCGAGCTCTATGTGGTCAATCTCGCGCCTCCTTGATGAACGTGAGTTGGCAATACTGGGTTCTTTTCCACTTCGGTGTGTTTCAGAATGCCTAGAGGAGACTTCAACGTTCTCTTCGACATTTTCTGTCACTGCAATTCCTGTGTCAACTACAGTCTCGTTTGGGCCAGTATCACCCGCCGATGTGGTTGACACCAATGATGCTTGATTTCCACTCTCTGCGGTTTGCTGGTACTTTTATGTAGATCTGTATAGTAATTCCTGTTGTTACTGATCAGCATAAACCATCCAATTCGTACGTCAGGCTTCACAAGTTGAATAGCTTCTGCAGAGTTTATATCTAAGGTCATCAGCAGCTCCTCCAATTTGTTACACAAAGTTTGTTTGAGGGAGTCACTTAGATTTTCCTTTTTAAACTCTTCTTCCAGTTTGGATATTTCTCTATAAAATGACGTGAATTTTTGTTTTAGTTTGACAAGTCGGATCGCGTCTTTACAATTAATGACTTCAGTGCGACACTCTTAAAATTTTTTTCAGTTGTGGTACCTTCTCGACGAGCCATTGCAGTACGTTTTTTCTTTCGCCCAACTTTCGCTCAGTGTCGGCGTCGAAATTTTCCAAACATCTCGGCTTCAGTAATTGCCTCTGTTGCTGTCTGTTTTCTTCCAGTTCATCATATGTCTCAAAGAAGCATCGATATACTCTTTCAGCAGTCACTGTCTTATTCTGGGCTAGTTGCGCATTTTCATCAGCGTCATGCCGGTCAAACGTCTTCAGCAATTCGAGTTGGCCTGACATCTTGTAGTCAGTCGTTTTCCAATGTCTATCGGGGCTCTTTCCAGCCATCGTAAGGATTTTGTTCTGGTCCACCAATTTGAATCGATTCGTCTCTGTTCGTGTCTTTGTTGGCTGGATCACTGTTATCCAGATTACTGCTCTCCGGTTCACTGTTGTCCGGGTATCTGTTCGGGTTGTCGTTGTTGTCCGGGTCGGCGGACCAAATGTTGCGGCTGCTCAAGAATCT
>NC_134471.1:407322-452322 GCF_964194025.1 Convolutriloba macropyga | reverse complement strand
AAGGTGATATACCTTACTGTGATTTGAAAACAATCTTTCTGAGTTTCAGTTTCCGATTCACCCGGAAAATTTTTTTTGCCAAAAGCATTGAAAAGTGTGAGCTCCTCAGTAAGCTCTTACAAAAAATTGTTTATAATCTGGAGGATCTAAGTTGTCCCCGATTCTCAGAGATAATATCAGAAGAACAAGTACCCTCCTGTTATCTTCATTCAAACTTTCGTTCAACAAACGATCAATTACCAAATCACTGAGAGGAACGTAAAGCAAGAATATTTTCACAGTGGACACACAGTGATGCACAGAGAAGACACGGCAACTTTAACAACCTATCTGTCAGACAACTTGAAGATTTTCACTTGCTTGACTCCAGCTTTAGGGCTTTCCTGCCTGTGATAGATAATTTCTATCACTTCCAACTGTACGTAACAAATAAAGAGAGAGCTCGAGAACGTCGGAATCAGTTCAATTATGGCTATGAACAAAACAAACCAGAAGCCTATGCAGTCCCTCAAAGAGCAGCGAAACTCACGTTGAAAGTAATGGGCGGACATAAAAGTTACTCCAATTAGATTGAAAAAAACACCACCAGACCATGAGCTATCACTTAAAGAGATGCCGAAGGAGTTGCGGTTATATGTCTTGGAGCACCCCGAAGTCAAAAAAGTCTTCAATCAACCATCGTTCAATGAAAATGACTCATCAACTGTTTGTAATAAACTAGAAATAAAAAGTCATATTAAAGGTTTCAATGTGTTTGAGTTCTGGTACATGAAACAGTTGCCCAGTGAATAATTCAAAAATTTATATCATTCTTGTTTCAATTCACTCTTAAATTAATTAATTTTCTCCAATGAATCAAAGAGACGAGGGTGACGCCGGTATCAGTAATTTAGTCTTTGATGTAAACAACAAGGAGAGGCCCCCATGGCGTTGTTGTTCAAATTCAACAGTGCCAAGGTCCGAAGTAATATTTTTTGTTCAAGTGAGTATCATTGTCTTAATGATCATTCTTTGCTTCTCTATGCTCTTTCTACTATCAGAAAGCTGTGATGAGAAATCAATTTGGATTGCTCTCTTATTGAGTTTAGTTCGTTACATTTTACCCAATCCCAAACTATGAACAAAGTTATTCTTGCACATGACAGGGTATTCATGTCAATTGTAGGACAAACTGGTTGCGGTAAAACAGAACTCTTGTTTCGAATGCTAAAAGGTTTGACATTTTATCCACGTTTTGAGAAAATTTATTATTTTTACAAAGAGTTCCAACCACTTTTCAAAGATATGCAACCACTTATACCAAGGATTGAGTTTCTAAAATAGTCAAGCTTTGATATAAAAAAACTTAACGCACTGTATGCTTATCTATGATGATTCATGTGAAGAAATCTTCAACGACAAAGAATTTGCAAAAATAGCCACATCAGGACGTCATCGCAAACTACATGTTATATACGTCAAGAACAATTTGTTCCATCAAAACAAATGATCCAGAACCATTGATCTGAATGCAACACACATAATATTATTCAAGTCGCTTCGTGACATTCAACAAATTGAATATCTTGGAAAACAGTTGAATTGTCTCCAACTGATAAAAGAAGCATACAAATTAGCAATTGCGGAGCCCTTTGGACATTTGATGATTGATCTCGACCCAAAAACCAGCCAGCGTTTACGTTTTGCATCGCAACTAATTGGACCGGATCCTTCTATTTTTTACATTTCGTCCCCGGCAGCAGTCATTACAACAATTACAAATGAAAAAGAAACATTTGCTTATGCTCAAGCAATGGACAAGTAAGAGGAATGAGAACACAGCTCAAATAGAAATATTACATCAGGGCGATTTCATTTGGTTTTTGAGTGACTGTGTGATGAACGTACTCTCTGGAGCCAATAAAGTTGAATTAAAAAAATTCGAGAAACCACTACAAAAACTTGTAGACAGGCGAGCTGAAAAAAGTGAGAGAATCAAAATTTTTCGATCAGATTCTGCAATCCGTCTAATTAAACTCATTGCGTTACCTGGTATTGCTTTTCTCGAGCAAAATGCACACTGAAGAATTTGTGCTAATTCCTCGCAAAATGTATGCGAATGATCAACCTGAAATTGCTCAACTTCTCAACAATAAAAATGTCCGACAGAAAGGAAAACAAATATCACTGTTGCAGAGAAACAAGTCTCAACCAGCACCTTCTACCACGCAACAAGACACGCAACAGCAAACAGATAATATTTTTTGGAGAATGTCAAAGATGAGTTGAATGAGACTAGAGATGACAAAATTGATACAAAAGTTTCAACTGAAATCAGGGAGCGAGTTTTGAGAGTTATTAAACACCTTGACAAAAAAGTTTGAAAAAGCGAGCACAATATTGGAAAAAATAGAAGAATCAGAATCTCTATCGCTGGATCAGACATCAAGACTAATGGTTAATAAGTCAAGCACGGGAATTCTTGTCGCAGATATTATTTACGATCTAAAATAAACAACCTCTAAGCTTTCGCTTGACCATTTCAAAGTTCTGACCTTTCTAGATATCAGTTCACAATTAACTTGTAACACATACGCAAAAAAAATTTCTTGCTTTATCACTAAACGAAAATTTCCAGTTGTTTGAGGATGAACCAGAAAGCGAAGAATCAGGAGTCTCGAGAACAGAAGAGTCAAAAGCTTCTGGCGACGATGGAGGAAGCTTTGAAGATGCAAAAGACGAAATCCAACCGTCTAGCTCGTGGGCAAATTACTTCCTCTCACGTTAAACAATTCAACAAATCATACACAAAAGGTAGTGCAGCTTTTGGTAGCATTGCTAACTTGAAGAAAACCAGCGGTTTACCAAGATCCAAGGTGGTTCAATACCTTTAGTCGAAAGCCCCACACACAAAATACAAACAATTCAGAAAAACCTTTCCGAGACTAAAAGCTGTTGCATACAGAATAAACGAAATCTGGTCTGTCGAAGTGGCGTATATGGATAAAGTTGCCCAACACAACAATGGAGTCAAATATTTACTCGTGGCTGTTGATGTTTTATCGCGATACCTTAGAGTGCAACCAATGAAGGCTTTCTATGCAAAAGACGCTGCTGAAGCGTTCAAAAAAATGATCAAGCAGAAACAACCAGAAAGGGTTTGGAAAGACAAAGGATCCGAGTTTAAAGGTGTATTCAAAAAATTTCGTGAAAAGAAGGAGATTCATTTATATACAACCGAGAACGAAAACAAGTCGGCAATTGCTGAGTGGAATATTCGATCGCTCAAAAACATTATTCACAAATACCTGGAGGAAAATTGGACTTGTATTAAGGAATTGCCCCAGTTTGTAAATACAATAAACAGTCGTGTTAATCGTGTTACCCAACTTGCACCTAGCTAGTAAAACTTTGCACCTAAAAAAACACGAACCGTTTCTAATATCCCTAGCAATTAGCACAAAAAAGTACAAGCCAAAATACGAAGAAGGAGACCTGGTTCGGATTGCAAAGCCAGACGAAATATTTAGGAAATATTATAAACAAAATTATACAGACGAAGTCTTCACAGTAATCAAGGTTGCCACCCTCAGTCCACCAACATACAACCTTATAGATGCAAACAACGTTATAATTGAAGGTAAATTTTATGAACCAGAATTAGTCCAAGTAAACGTTCTTCCTGTCGAAGACTAAACATGAGCATTCATAAAGAATATACTATTGATTTGATATCGATTGCATCAACGGGAATTTTTACCAATAAAACTATGGCCAAATTTCGAAATCAACTAGCCCAACCATTACAGTTAGATGGAGATTGGCAAGTTGCCCCTTGCTTCAATATCATTTCCATCAAACATCAACAATGTAAACTCAGCTGAAATAGCTGCGTATGTTAATTCTGGCGCTGAACTTGATGCTTCACATACTCGCACTAGAAAACTTCGAAGAATTCGCAAAGGTATATACAACAGTTCAGAAGAGCTTCTGGAAGAATTTTTTCGAAACAGTTTGACTTTGATATTGACACTGTAACGCAACAGTTAGTTTTGAAATTTGGACCTAGCGAAGTTTTGTCATTTGAAGACGAAGAGGTCCCCAGTATTCTTGGTTTTAAAGGAATAGGAGATATTTCGAATCATGGTTTTATTCAAATTGGTTACAAGTCAGAAGCTGCAGGCAACTCTTTGAACAGACATGTTGGAGATTTTCCAGTTGATATTACTTGCGGATCACCGGATGAGAGCTCCGGTAATGAAAATCATTGAGTCTGAAAGACGCTTGGGGAACGGTAGCATAAACACAGTGACACCCATACACCACAAGTCGTACACAAATTTGGATTACAAGCCAATATTATTAAACAACATTCAGAACATCCAGGTAGAGTTGAGAAACGAAACTGGAAAACTAATTCCTTTTACTGGAACCGGAAAAGTTATAGTCAATCAATGCCACATTTTTCCGGACACTACAGACAAAGAGGCAGTGGTTTTGGAGCCCTTGCTGCAGGTATTGGAAGAGTTGCTCTGCCATTAGCACGCAAATTTCTCTGGCCCCCAGCAAAAAAGATTGTTCGTGACTTATTGGTTCAGGGAGCACCAGAGTTAGTAGAAGTTGCAACCAAAAGAAAGTCAGCAGAACAAGCAGTGAAAAGTACAGTAGCCAAAACAGCTCGCAAACAAATAGGTGGATCTCTTCAACCACTCATTGCATCAGGTCGTAAAATAATTCGACGAAAAAAACGACAATACACGAGACCAAAAAAAAACGAAAAATTTCAACCAAAAGAATCATTTCTTGAAAACCCCGTCCAAAAAGGAGTCGTCTGAATTTTTTCTCGCGAGTGAAAAATGCGAACTAATATTGTGATACCATCTGAAGCCACCATCACGGTTCTTTAGACTTATTTGAAAAACCACCTTTGCTGGTAACATTTGATCAATCACTCCAGCAAAAAACAGGACCGCTTTATTCGCCTTCAGGATCATCATTGGAATTTGAAGTTGTTGGTGATCGCAACAATTTTATTGACTTGCAAAAAATTTAGCTGGAGATCGGGTGTCGAATACTTCAAACAGATGGAACGGATTTGCGCTACACACATTGTGACGCAAATGCAAGTAATCTTCCATATTTTGCTAAAAACATCCTTCATTCGCTTTTCGCCGACTGTATTGTTTCTGCAAATGGTATCAAAATTTCAACAGCTGATGGACACTATGCACATAAATGTTTCATAGAAACTGAATTCTCTCACTGGACAGACGCAAAGAAAACTTGGCTAAAATGTCAGGGTTAGGAGTATGAAGAAAACCCCGGCACTTTTCCAGCAGCAATATCAGATATAAGAAAAAGAACAGTGCGACAATCCGCACGCATAATGTTATATGGAAAATTGGCGGTTGACTTCTTTTCATGTGAGAAACATTTGGTTAGTGGAGTTACGTTACGCATTTCAATGAAAAGATCTCAAGATGACTTTGTCGTCATCAGCGAAGACGCAGCAAAACACTACAAGGTTAAAATAGATGAGGCTAATTTTTTTATCAGGATGATGACGGTGTCAGATAATGTTGTAGGTGCAATTGAGAAGAAATTATTGAAAACTCAATTGAAAACTCAACAGCATTAATCGGTACCAACACCGCTAATCCATTCCATTATCAAAAATTTGGTTTAAGAGAGATAACCATTTATCGAAATGGTGTTGCCACGGCTGGAACTCCAATGTCAACAACTGACAACAAGAGAATGTACTACAATTCAATGAGTGCATTAGCTTATGTAGAAAATGGCCATGGAATACCTCTGAGTGAGTTCGCAAACCATTATATAGTGGTATTTGATCATACTAGCACTCAGGAGGCAACTCATGACTTTGTTCATCCAGAGCTCACAAATTCATCATTGTCTGTCGAATTCAAGTTCGATGCAGCGTTAGCTCAAAACGTTGAAATATTTTTTCTTGGGGAAAAAGCATCTACGATCTACATTGACTCAGCAAGAAACACATCTAAAAACGCTCTCCCAATTAACGGTTACTAATGGACGAAGATCAAATTTCATTTCGAATCAAAAAGTGCAAACACTTGAAATTTAGGTTTCACGGTGTTTATGCCGCCGATAATTACCCCCTGGATTTGCCCGTAAATACATTTTCAATTGTTAACACATCACGCTCCAACACTATTGGAACCCACTGGGTAGTGCTAGCTAAACGATATGCATATCCCATATTATTTTTTGCAGATCCCTTGGCATTACCAAAAACTACTTACAAGCATATTTTCTCCCGGCTACGGATGTGCAGAAACATGAAAATGATGATGGACATTATGGAACACAGACGAGAAACTCAATCTCCATTGCAGTCTTCAGACTCAGAACTTTGCGGTTTATTTTGCATATATATTGCTCATTCTTTCTATAGTGAAATGTTTCCTTTTGTACCCGATGTAAACGAGCTGCAACTACTAAATTTTTTAAAACATATGGAGTAAAAGTTAATTAAGTTTTCAAAACCATCACATTTTACACATTTGTGTGGTTTTTACAAAATTGAAATTTTAGCAAATAATTTGAAGTCTCCCGGACGAAGCTCTCTTGCCCGCTCGGTAAAATATCCATAATTTGGTAGATAGAAGCGGAATGTTCGCCAAGCATTAACGGACAAAACCGTCTCATAGTCACATCAGGAACTGTAGAATGTCTGCTTGATGTAGAGGTAGCAATTGCAGTTGTTGCGATCATGCTCTCGCTGCATGGTGTAGGAAGTTCTTACCTTGTTTTGTTGGTTGAAGGATGATTTGACTTCGACAGATACTCCACAGCAACAGGTAGTCGAGAAATAAAGGATCCTCTTTGAATAAAATTTTCCTGAGTAGGCAAAATAAGTAACTTGAAACAAGTCACCAGACAAGGTATTGCCGCCGAAACAAACAAAGAATTGAGAATGATTAGAACCAGATGTGCAACTTTCCACAGATGCCGAAGATGAATGATAAACATAGACATAATTCTCTACAGCAGAATTCTCCAGTTTCGGTTCGTTCTCACAAATGGTAAATTTGAGTCGTTTTTGAAACTTTTTAAAGTATTCAGGACTGGACTATTCTCATATATAGCTTAAACCATTATAAATGTTATTAGAGCCAGTGAACTAACTAATTAACGAATCACAAATGACAATAAGCAATAATGAAGCATCAATTTAGTTGCAATCTTCGTTGACTGTGATTGCAGTTTTTGATTTTTTAGCACGATGTGTCAATGATTTTCCCAATTTTTAGCCCGAGTTCTTTGATTCCTCAGTTGAGTCAGGTTTTGGAAGAGAGTCAATCAATCCAAAAGGTGTATCAATCATTTGATTGATCTTTTCAATATTACAACATATCAAATTAAACTCCCGCACCGACAGAGTAATTTTTTGATTGAACTCCCAATCAACTAGCTCGCTCTCACATTTGAATAATTTCGGTGATAGTTAAGTGCCGGTAGAAATGTAGGTTTTCACGGCAACCCTCACAAGTCGTTGTTCGCTCTCCAAAAAATCTAAATGTAAGTCGCTATAGTCAGCGTCTTTAGATAAAACAGCTCCCATGATAACAAACTAATTGATCTGAAATATTTGCGCAGAATGACATGACTACAGAAAACAAAAGTGCTGGTAAACAAATTACCCTATCTGACGCCTAATTGTCTGGACAGTGCTACACCTGAACAAACAAAAGTAAAGCGGCCCCAGCGATCTTTTAATGTTTACATAAATCAAGAGAAGCTGTACTTGTTTAATACATGCTCACCATAACAGTTTAATTCTGGCTTGCTTAAGCAGAGTTTAATTGCTTGTAAACAAATTGCGCTGCTTGACGCCTACATGTATGGACAGTGCCACATTGAACAAACAAAAGTTGAGCAGCTTTGGTTTTTCTTTAAATTGTAAACAAAACAGGGAAAGCTGTAACTGGTTCAAAAATTACTCGTCTTAACAGTTTGTTTTTGACTTTCGTGAAGATAGAATTTCCGAAAAAGTTTTTTAAATTAGAAACATTAAAAAGTTCATCCTGCTGCCAAACCCATTCAATGTCACAATTGTCCAAGGCAGTTCGGCACCTTACAATCTTTGATGTAACACCGCCGCGCTAAGCATTATAAGACATATTTCAAAAAACATTATCATAAGTACCTACCAACGCAAATAAAGTCAACAGCAAGTTGTTTTTCATCAACGATGGATAAGTTGGTTCGGCTTATGGAAACTGTTTTATACATATCAAAAGAAAATCCAGCGCGCCCATAGAAAACCTTACGATAAGAGATGAAGTAATTCTATTTTTAGACAAGATGCAAAGCTTATGCATTCCAAACAAATAAACAAATCACTCTATTCACAACTCTTATCATTCCGTCATTTCTCAGTTCCTATGTATCGATTTCGTAACTAAAAATTAACTCTATCCGTTTTGACAATATTTTTCATTTTTAATTGATAAACTTGTTCAGTTTGCTTTTTCACTGCCAAGATATGATTTCGAAAACTGATTTTCAGTTTCCTATTACAAACCACATACTGCTGAAAAGTTTTTTTATTTGAAAATTATGGCCGCTGAATATTTAGAAATAAAAAACCAACGATTCTCAAACTCGAACACTGGTTCGTACATGCCACAATTATAAGAGTGTGGCATTGGTGAAGGAAACGTTCGATGAAAACACGGGTTTACGACGCAGTGAAAACAGCTTTATTACCCCTGTAAATTATATCAAACCAGTCATCGATTATACAAAACAGCTTGATATTTTTCAGCTGACAAAAACTCCCGAGAAAAATTCATTTTTTAGAATCAATAACACAGGAGAATCAGGAGAATCAATAACACAGTTATTGATTCTCCTTATTCTCCTCGTTACTATGGCTGCATTACGCCTATTAAAACAAAAAAACTAAAAAAAAATATCGAAGAGAACCAGAAAGCTTTTTGAAGATTATGAACATGATTGTATCGAAATTTGGGAAAACAGCTCGGACAGCTCGCAGAAGAGTAGCAGATATCAGAATTCTGGGCCTTTGATCAGTTATCTCAACTGGATAATGATTCAACCAGAATACCGGTAAAACAGCTTCCCTTACTCTCGAACAATTTTTCAGATGAAGATAAGACGCCACCTCTAAGTCATTGTTACGCTCAATCGAAGAAAGTCATCAAACTCTCTCGCCTTTAAAAACGCTTTGTTACTGTCTGTAAGTTCTCTTAGTTTTATATTTGTGTCGCTTCCAAATTTACATTTTTTTTGCATTTTTTTATTGATCAAGTTTGAAAACGAGTTTTGCCAACTCCATATTGATGATAGCAAACGTTTTCAAATTCTTGTCTATATAAAAAAATTCTGGCAAAGCTAAAATGTTTACAGTGAACACATGATTGGACTTAAAATAGAAATTCCATTTTGTCTGCCCACTAAGAATTTTGTAATAGTGTTCTTTTTTGTTAAAAGCAGATAACCAGAATGGAAAAAGTTGTTGCTATGACACCTGCCTTATACACAGAGAAGACAAATGTGCAAACATTAGAGCCGTTGCAGTATTGACATAAGAGTGGCGGAAACAATTTTGGATGATGTGTTTAGAGTAATTTAATCGTAAACAAAACAAAAACGTTTTCTGATTGGATGATTCAACAAAAAACAACAGTAAGCCCCGACAAACAAATTATCTCATTTGCCATCTTGATTTTCACTGACTACAGTGAACTCTGTTTACACATTTATTGAACGTTGTTTTACTAAACTTTGCTTAAAATATTGGTTTTTGATAAAAACCAAAAACGGTTTACAAACTTGCTGGATCTTTTATTTTACAGTCATATTTAATATTCAATTAGACAGTATTAATGAAGACCGATAAGTGTACTGTTTGCAACAAGGAGCTTTCTGGAAGGCGTTGTCTCAGACGCCACAAACAAACAGTTCATAAACAGTACGTCAAAAAGAATAGCTTTTTATGCCATGAATGTGGCTATGAAAGAAGCAGGGTTATTGAACTTGCGAACCATATGAGAGGAAATCATCTCTCATTCAGACCCTGATGTTGTCTTTACTGCATTAAATTTTTTGTGGATGACTCATCCTACATTGAGCACATGAATAAAGTACATGGTTTACCAGTATGGACCGCGGGAGCAAAAATTGACGAATCAGAAGGAATTGTCGCCACTGAGAAAGCTTTCGACGGTGTTCTTAAAATATACAATATTCTGTTAGAAAATAAAGATATTGATTTGTTGAGTTTTATGAGCAGTAAACAAAACGAAATCCATAACGCTGTTCGATTGAACACCCAATTTCAGCCACAAAAAGTTCGGTTCTGTGCAACAATAGAGCTTACGAAACCAGTGGATGGAGAATCTGCGAAAACTTCGGTTAATCATATAGCAATATTTGCAAATTCAAAATCTCAATGGGTAGATTTTCCTGGATTGAGTAACGAATGCTTTTCTGAAATGACCGAACAAATGATTTTAGCATTGAACAACTTTTCATCACATGGTAGCGGTTGGTCAATCAACAAAATCAAAAATGTTGAATTGCGGCTTGCGAAAACCAAACCAATGCAGTCATCCTCTAAGTAAACCCTCCTGTCAAGTTTTTAAAACTATCAAGACGAGGAATTTTTCAGCACTGAGACAATACGGACCTCATCACAACACAGAATCACTACAACTGGGTTTAACAAGTTGCCCAGGAAACAAATACGATGGAATAAAGACTTAGTATGATCTTCGCCAAATATTTAGGCAAACAGACAAACACAAACATTTGAGGTAGTTTTGAATGTATATTTGTGTTTAGCCATTGTGTAACAATCAAGGTTCTAATTTATTCACTTTTCGCGAGGAAGGGTATCTGATGCAAGATTAAAGTTGTGTGCTTACTTTTTGTGTGTTCATGTATGTATATATGTGTCCATCTATCAAAAACAAAGATTTCAATTTTTTTCCCAGAAAAGTTTTCTTCAAGAATTTTCTTTCTCGTTTTTTTGCTCGTGCATATGTACTTTCATATAATCTAGAATATGACAGTTCATATGCACAGAACTTGAAAAAAAGATTGACTATTTTTTCGTTTTTATCAATTAGCTTTACAATCAATTGTGTTGTGTGACAGTGCCGTGCGTTTTGGTGCATGCAGTAGCGGAGGGGTGTGTTGAGGTTTGTGAGCGTGTGTATGCTAGAGTTTCGGGGTTGGTGTAGGTGCGTGGCGTGTGTGTGTATGTGTGTCTGTGTTATTTTGTGTGTGTGTGTTGCGTGTGTATGCTAGGGTTCTGGGGTTGTGTTTGGGTATCGTTGATGTAGGTGCGTTCGTGTGTGTGTGTGTGAAGGCTGGTTGGGGTTTGGCAGTGTGGTTGGTGTAGGTGCGTGGCGTGTGTGTGTGTGTGTGTGTTTGGTTGTTTGTGTGTGTTTGTCAGAACTTCTTGTATTGATTAAAATTGAAATAGCGTTTTAAGTTTTTGGACCCCATTTTCCTAAAAATTTTATATAAAAGTTATTTTCTCTCTATGGAACCAAATATTGAATTTTGAAAAAAGTGTTTCCCGCATTTTTTCCACTTAAAAAAGATGTTTCACATTGATTAAAGCCAAAAAATCAACAAAAATTTTTAGAACCCATTCTTCAGTGTTTCCGACAAATTTTTTCACTCACAAAACATGTTTCACATCATCTCATTTTGATTAAAGCCAAAAAAACAACAAAAAATTTTTAGACCCCATTTTTCAAAAAATTTTACAAGTGATTGTCCCCCTATGGGACCAAAAATTCAATTTCCGAAACAACATGTTTCACAACATTTCATATTGATTAAAGCCAAAAAATCAACAAAAATATTTGAGACCCCATTTTTCAAACGTTCTCAAATTCTTGTCTATATAAAAAAAATTCTGGCAAAGATAAAATGTTTACAGTGAACATATGACTGGACTTAAAATAGAAATTCCATTTTGTCTGCCCACTAAGAATTTTGTAATAGTGTTCTTTTTTGTTAAAAACAGATAACCAGAATGGAAAAAGTATGTTGATAAAACGAGCGTTAAAAATTGTTGCTATGAGACCTGCCTTATACACAAAGAAGACAACTGTGCAAACATTAGAGCCGTTGCAGTATTGACATAAGAGTGGCGGAAACAATTTTGGATGATGTGTTCAGAGTAATTTAATCGTAAACAAAACAAAAACGTTTTCTGATTGGATGATTCAACAAAAAACAACAGTAAGCCCCGACAAACAAATTATCTCATTTGCCATCTTGATTTTCACTGACTACAGTGAACTCTGTTTACACATTTATTGAT
This sequence comes from Convolutriloba macropyga, assembly GCF_964194025.1. Taxonomy (NCBI): domain Eukaryota; kingdom Metazoa; phylum Xenacoelomorpha; order Acoela; family Convolutidae; genus Convolutriloba; species Convolutriloba macropyga. Next base: position 439,991 of record NC_134471.1, on the reverse strand, counting down.
CGTTGTTTTACTAAACGTTGCTTAAAATATTGGTTTTTGATAAAACCAAAAACGGTTTACAAACTTGCTGGATCTTTTATTTTACAGTCATTTTTAATATTCAATTAGACAGTATTAATGAAGACCGATAAGTGTACTGTTTGCAACAAGGAGCTTTCTGGAAGGCGTTGTCTCAGACGCCACAAACAAACAGTTCATAAACAGTACGTCAAAAAGAATAGCTTTTTATGCCATGAATGAGGCTATGAAAGAAGCAGGTTTATTGAACTTGCGAACCATTTGAGAGAAAATCTTCTCTTATTCAGACCCTATCGTTGATGTAGGTGCGTTCGTGTGTGTGTTTTTGGTTGTTTGTGTGTGTTTGTCAGAACTTCTTGTATTGATTAAAATTGAAATAGCGTTTTAAGTTTTTGGACCCCATTTTCCTAAAAATTTTATATAAAAGTTATTTTCTCTCTATGGAACCAAATATTGAATTTTGAAAAAAGTGTTTCCCGCATTTTTTTCACTTAAAAAAGATGTTTCACATTGATTAAAGCCAAAAAATCAACAAAAATTTTTAGAACCCATTCTTCAGTGTTTCCGACAAATTTTTTCACTCACAAAACATGTTTCACATCATCTCATTTTGATTAAAGCCAAAAAAACAACAAAAAATTTTTAGACCCCATTTTTCAAAAAAGTTTACAAGTGATTGTCCCCCTATGGAACCAAAATTTCCATTTTTGAAAAAAGTGTTTCCGACAACTTTTTTTCACTCACAAAACATGTTTCACAACATCTCATATTGATTAAAGCCAAACAATCAACAAAAAATTTTTAGACCCCATTTTTCAAAAAATTTTGCAAGTGATTGTCCCCCTATGGGACCAAAAATTCAATTTCCGAAAAAAGTGTTTCCGAAAAGTTTTTTCACTCACAAAACATGTTTCACAACATCTCATATTGATTAAAGCCAAAAAATCAACAAAAATTTTTAAGACCCCATTTTTCAAAAAATTTTACTATTTATTGTCCCCCTATGGGACCAAAAATTCAATTTTGAAAAAAGTGTTTGCGACAACTTTTTTTACTCACAAAACATGTTTCGCAACATTTCATATTAAAGCCAAAAAGTCAACAAAAAATTTTTAGACCCTTTTTTTCAAAAAACTTTACAAGTGATTGTCCCCCTATGGGACCAAAATTTCAATTTCCGAAAAGTGTTTCCGACAACTTTTTTCACTCACAGAACATGTTTCACAACATTTCATATTGATTAAAGCCAAAAAATCAACAAAAATTTTTTAGACCCCATTTTTCAAAACATTTTACAAGTTATTGTCCCCCTATGGAAACAAAAATTCAATTTTTAGAAAAAGTGTTTCCGACAACTTTTTTCACTCACAGAACATGTTTCACAACATCTCATATTGATTAAAGCCAAAAAATCAACAAAAAAATTTTAGATCCCATTTTTCAAAAAATTTTACAAGTGATTGTCCCCCTATGGGACCAAAAACTCAATTTCCGAAAAAAGTGTTTCCGAAAAGTTTTTCACTCACAAAACATGTTTCACAACATCTCATATTGATTAAAGCCAAAAAATCAACAAAAATTTTTAAGACCCCATTTTTCAAAAAATTTTACTATTTATTGTCCCATGGGACCAAAAATTCAATTTTTGAAAAAAGTGTTTCCGACAACTTTTTTCACTCACAAAACATGATTCGCAACATTTCATATTAAAACCAAAAAATCAACAAAAAATTTTAAGACCCCATTTTTCAAAAAACTTTACAAGTGATTGTCCCCCTATGGAACCAAAATTTCAATTTTTAAAAAAAGTGTTTCCGACAACTTTTTTCACTCACAAAACATGTTTCACAACATCTCATATTGATTAAAAACAAACAATCAACAAAAAATTTTTAGACCCCAATTTTCAAAAAAATTTACAAGTGACTGTCCCCCTATGGGACCAAAAATTCAATTTCCGAAACAAGTGTTTCCGAAAAGTTTTTTCACTCACAAAACATGTTTCACAACATCTCATATTGATTAAAGCCAAAAAACCAACAAAAATTTTTAAGACCCCATTTTTCAAAAAATTTTACTATTTATTGTCCCATGGGACCAAAAATTCAATTTTTGAAAGAAGTGTTTCCGACAACTTTTTTCACTCACAAAACATGATTCGCAACATTTCATATTAAAACCAAAAAATCAACAAAAAATTTTAAGACCCCATTTTTCCGAAAACTTTACAAGTGATTGTCCCCCTATGGAACCAAAATTTCAATTTTTAAAAAAAGTGTTTGCGACAACTTTTTTCACTCACAAAACATGTTCCACAACATCTCATATTGATTAAAGCCAAAAAATCAACAAAAAATTTTTAGACCCCATTTTTCAAAAAATTTTACAAGTGATTGTCCCCCTATGGGACCAAAAATTCAATTTTTGAAAAAAGTGCTGCCGACAACTTTTTTCACTCACAAAACATGTTTCACAACATCTCATATTGATTAAAGCCAAAAAATCAACAAAAAAATTTTAGATCCCATTTTTCAAAAAATTTTACAAGTGATTGTCCCCCTATGGGACCAAAAATTCAATTTCCGAAAAAAGTGTTTCCGAAAAGTTTTTTCACTCACAAAACATGTTTCACAACATCTCATATTGATTAAAGCCAAAAAATCAACAAAAATTTTTAAGACCCCAGTTTTCAAAAAATTTTACTATTTATTGTCCCCCTATGGGACCAAAAATTCAATTTTTGAAAAAAGTGTTTCCGACAACTTTTTTCACTCACAAAACATGTTTCGCAACATTTCATATTAAAGCCAAAAAATCAACAAAAAATTTTTAGACCCCATTTTTCAAAAAACTTTACAAGTGATTGTCCCCCTATGGAACCAAAATTTCAATTTTTAAAAAAAGTGTTTCCGACAACTTTTTTCACTCACAAAACATGTTTCACAACATCTCATATTCATTAAAGCCAAAAAATCAACAAAAAGTTTTTAGACCCAATTTTTCAAAAAATTTTACAAGTGATTGTCCCCTGTGATACATATGGATACCTAAACATATATCGAAACCTTTATGTGTACTAAATTATTTACCCTCTATATCTATAATTATATCATGTGTTTTATAAACTAAAAGTTATGACTTCTATTTATTCACCTATATTATTATTCCCGTTAGTCTACCAAATTATTTCATATTTTGTTCATACCAGTTTATTATTAGTAATCATAATCTCATTTAGTCAATCTGAATTCAAGTTACTCTGCAAACGCTCTTCATAATCCTAAGTTAATCTTAGCAGTGGATCCGCGTCGCGTTTCCAATAAACAGAATTCGTAATACACAATTAGTTGTGTATTCGCCCAGCATTTGCTACTAATTTCTTAAGACAAAGCATTCGCACCGCGAATCCTAAACTGTTCAGTAAGAAAAGATATAACATGGCGCAGTCAGCGACAAAGGACAGCGGCAAATCCCCACTTGGAATTCAACCCTTTTGGGAAAAGGCGACATTAGAACCCCCAATTCGCTGGGAGTTTTGGAGAATACAATTGAAACTCGCAATCCTCGCTAGAGAGGGAATTGAAGTGGACCTTCTCTTGGTAGACCCTCCAGAACATGTTCTCTTACCTCCTGAACCAGCATATGAGGACGCAGTGGACAACCCGACGGCACAATCAGAACGAGATCGACGTACCCGCAATGAGCAGGCAAAAACAGCGTGGAAAAATCAATGTCAACGTGTCATTACAGTCGGCGTACTTTGTGGTGACAAACCATGGAAGTTATGTGATCGAAAAGCATCCTCTCTGATGTACTTGAGCTTAGGCATGGAAGGGCGGCGTGTATTCAACTCAAAAAATTCAACCATCAACCTCGAAACAATCTCAACGAAGGATCTTTGGGACGTTCTAAATACAATCTTCATTCGGATCCATAACATAACCTTCGATAGTTACCTCTTTCTCACATGAAAACAACAAAAGGGAGAACCTATTGAGAAGTTCTATGGACATCTCAAAGAACTTTCGGAAAACTGTGATCTAGGAGATAAAGGGGACACTATCATCCGGGACGTCTTTATCGCGAATATGCAAAATGAAGACATTCAGAAGGAACTTCTTAGAGAAACAGTAGACCCGGAAAAAGCATTGGCAATAGCAATTAATATTGAGGTGGGTACACTCAACCAACTAAAAATGAACGCAAGCAAAACCGAGTCACAGTCAACGGTTAACCAAGTACAACGGACACGTATCGCGAATGCTACCCCTTTCTCCAATATGAACACAACAGCACGGAAAAAGCCTACAACCTGTCATTTCTGTGGATCTAATTGGACCTTCGACCACCGTAATAAATGTCCCGCTCGGGGAAAAAGATGCAATAACTGTGGTATTGAAAACCACTTCGCAAAGGTTTGTCGCAAACCTAAAGATCCCAATTCGTACCCAAAACCTAAACCGCGGGTCAATAACGTAGAAAAAGACGATCAAAATGAAGATGTCAATCAAATTTCGGCCAATTTTGATCCCGATTTGGAGTCAAACTATTCATCAGATGAAGATAACTGTGTAGCAGTAATATCTTCAACAGATTCCGCAACTTCGGTGGACGCAGCCAATCTCCCTGTAACTCTCGGCAATACATCAACAAATGTTTTGGTGGATTCGGGCAGCGTATGCACAATAATAAATGAATCCTTGAAGAACTCAATCATTTCCCATGACCCAAAATCGAAGTGGATATGCGAAGCGAATCCTAAACAATTGAAAACATTTTCAAATGAACCTATTCATACGGTGGGCATCCTCCAAACTTCAATTCAAAGCAGCAATTGGTACGCGAATCCAATCGAAATTCAAGTAGTGGCGGATGGACATAGTTCTCTATTGGGTAGAGATTTGTTTCCAGCTCTTGGACTTTCAATACATCAATCAAGTAATCAAGTAACAATCAATCAGGTAGATCAAGAATATTGCGCAATCAAAAAACAGATTGCTATTGATTACCCCGACCTAATCTCCAGAATTGGTAAGTCCAAAGTACATACAGTTCGTTGAAAATTCCACAAACATTATACCCCATCACGCCAAAAAGGCCGCCGTGTTCCTATAAATTTATTAGACAAAGTATCCGCTGAACTAAAGAAACTTTCTGAACAAGGACACATTGAAAAATTACAAGAATGTTCGGATAAAAACTTCATTTCTCCCATTGTAATTACGGTCAAAAAGGACAAATCTGTAAAATTAGCTCTTGATTCGAAAATATTAAACAAAGCGATCCACAAAAACAAGTATCAAATGCCAAACATAGATAGTCTCATCGATTCAATTTCACAACATATTAATAACTCAAATCTGGGAGATAATGTCTATTTTTCAACAATCGATCTAAAATATACCTATAGCCAACTAAAGCTGCATCCAGATACTGCACGTCATTGTAATTTTAATATCATTTGCGGCGAAGCAACAGGTACGTATCGTTTTAAAACGGGATTTTATGGCCTTACAGATATGCCGGCCGAGTTTCAAAAGGCAATGGATTACACATTGGTTGGGCTGACTAACACATACTGTTTTCTGGATGAAATAATCGTAGTTAGCAAAGGCACCCAGGAATCGCACCTCAAATACGTATACAAATGTCTCCAATAACTTGAAGCAGATAATCTTAGAATTATTTAAGCAAATGCCACTTCGCAAAACATCAAATAAATTGGCTTGGCTTTACATTCTCACAAAGTGGTGTTAAACCTATCGAATCTAAAACAGCGGCAATTGCGGAAATCAAAGCCCCAAAAACATTGAAACAATTACGGTCATTTTTAGGTAGCGTTCACAATCTAAGCAAATTTATACCTAATCTTGCCAAAATATGCCACCCTCTTCGACCTTTATTAAAGAAAAACGAAAAATTTATTTGGAATGAGAATCATCAATTACATTTTGAACATATCAAAACTGTTATTGCAAACGCTACAGAAAATACTCATTTTAATCCAACACTGGAAACGCGCATCAAATGCGATGCATCCCGCCAAGGCTTAGGCGCTGCGCTTGAACAATTAGATTGTGAAGGGTGGAAAACAATAGCTTTTGCATCTCGTTTTCTTAATAGCAATGAAGAACGCTATAGTGTAAATGAACTCGAATTACTTGGGGTGGTTTGGGCCATTGAATATTTTAAATATTATCTATTTGGGAAAACTTTCACAGTTTTAACAGATCACAAAGCACTTCTTTCAGTCTTAAAATCACACCGCTCTAATAAATCCTACAACAGTAGATTAACACGATGGATTGACCGTTTGTTACCATTTGATTTTAACATCGAACATATTCCTGGTACCCGAATGGGCTTGGTTGATTATATTTCGCGACAACCAAATCAGAATGCTAAAAGTGTCAATCAATACGATGAGGAATTTATGGTAGCAACAATTTCCCGTATCCGCGACGCGATTACATCTTTATTTAGTAACGCAAATAAAATTCCTTTCCAAAAGCGGCACATAACTAGTAATTATAAGCAACAAGTACACCCGACGCGAGTCCACTCTTGCAAACCTGCTAAAATTAGCGCGCATAATTCAAATGCCTCAATTAATTCATTCATTCCTCGAGCACAAGTAAACAATTACAATTCTGAATTCATTTCTAACTTTAATTGCCGTGCAAATCAATTGCTTCAATCTGATACCACACTCGCATCGCGAATCCAGTCGCAAAATTCTAATTGCCATTTGATAGCTAACTCCACACAGCAAGTACTTCACATCAACATGTCAGCAAAGGAGGCACCACAAAACAATCCATCAACTTCACCACACACCCCAAGAGTGACATTTCGCACCCAATCCACCCCCATCTCATCTACCAGAGCCGGACCCAGCAACACCCAAGCATCATCATCACCCGAGGAATATGACATCGAGCTCTCTCGGGAAGAGGTATTTGAAAACAACCTCAACCAGCTCTTCACTAAATCTTTCCTGGCGGTCATCACGAGCAAAGACGCGGTGTTGAAAGAGATCCGCGATTGTGTAATGCAGGATGACGAGGCCCGTTGTAAAGAAGTGAGCACATACATCCACTCCTTTTGGAAGGACTTACACGTGAAATCTGGGTGTCTGTGTGTTGACCAACGCGTGGCCATTCCAAACTCTATTAAGGAGGCGGTGCTCGAATCCATCCACATGACGCACCCGGGTAGTTGGGGGATGATATCTCTCTCTCAATATGCATGGTGGCCCTACATGCATAGGGAAATTTTAGCAAAAACATCTGATTGCGTCCCGTGTACGGATATTGGTAAGAATCTGAAACCTATTATACCAAAATCTAAATGGCACCCACACAAAGCTTGTCAAGAACCAAACGAAGAAATACAGATTGATTTTGGGGGTCCGATAATTAATGATAAAGACAAAGACATTTATTTCTTAACAAGTATTGACCGTTATTCAAAATATCCAACTGTTAGAATATTCGACAATGCTAATGGGGTAAACGTAGTAAAATTTCTTCGTGATTATGCATATACTCATGGAATCCCGCGAACAATACGCTTAGACCAAGCAACTTGTCTTGTAGGTAAACAAGTTACAAACTATTGTAACGAAAATAATATCGACATTCTCGACGCTCCGGTCGGTGATCATAGAGCTATTGGATTGGGTGAGCGAATGGTCCAAACAATTAAAAGACGCTTATCTTTCATGAAAGCCGAAAATAAAGATACATTTTCCACAGCTAAAGCAATAAAACAAATAGTCTCTGATTTACGATTAACTAAGCAGAAAACAACAGAAGATAACACCTTTTGAAGCTCATTTCGGTCGCCCTGCAAATTCTCCTTTAAGGAATATTAGCACACTTCCATCAAGTCAAAATCTAACTTATGAAAAAATTGTTAATCACTATTTAGATGCTGAAACAGTTTCTGCGGAGAATTTGCTGGACGAAAACGGATGGATCAGTGCCAACAGAAGTGACATTGAGATAGAGCAGAAGATGTGCCAGGCCTCCTTAGACGCAGTTCAACGCTATCGGGAGTCCGACAATAAAGAGTCTCGTTTCATAACTCATCCGCAGATCACAGACCCTATCCCCAGGACAGAACAGTCCTTTAATGTCAAACTGGCTCCAAAATTACCACAAAAGAAGCGAGCAAAAAGACAATTGGCGGGTCTGTACGAAGTACTAAAGCCTGGATACTTCGTCACCAAGTCGTCACCAACAACGACGATAATCAATGAGCCTGGCAGAACCCCAGTGAAAGTCCGAGATAGTGATCTCGCAAAATTTGGGACTAAAGCAGAAAGATCCACCAACTTATGGGTATATGCCCGGCGACGCCCTGCCGCTTACGAAAAAACCACAGAATTTAAGATCGCGAAGCATAGTAACGATCTTAAGAAACAAAAGAGGGGCGAAATCAAAATTAGACATCGTCAACGTGATACTACATCAATAGTATCATCTGTGAATTCGAACGTATCGCGTGCGCTAACGGTACGCAAGCCGACTAAACCACAATTCAAAAGACGCCTTAATGTCCCCACAGCTGATATTCAAGAAGACGTACCAGCTCAAAACCAGCCCCTCATTTCGATTGCACCGGCTCCACCTACACCTGCATCACAAGTACCCTCCGCACAGACACAGGACGACCAAACAAAAGGCCGCAAGCGCAATCGACCCCAATTCTATGGCTTCACAGATGCCGACATTTCTCCTACAAGTTCTCTGGCTTCAACAAGTTCTACTCAACCAAAGAAGCGCAAGAATAAAAAAGGTAAGAAACGATCAAAACAGTCAGATTCGGTGGTAGCTCTCATTCAAACGGCGGAACAATCTAGAATCCCGTCACCTCCCCGACCCGACTTACAATTGGGACAAGTTTCACCACCAGATCCCAGAGTTCGATATTTTGAATATGAGCAAGAACGGGAAATGTCGGTTTGGGATGCCGAGAATGAAATTTAAGCCTTAAAACTTAGCAAAACTGTCTTAAACTACATTCATTTACTTAGTCTTGTTCCCGATCTTCTGATCCAAATTTAATGTTAATTTTACTTTTAATTGATTGCAGTTCACCCTCAATTGTCAGCCTTTAATTTCTTTCAGTATTCGCCCTGCGAATCCATTTATTTCTGTGTGTGCATTTAAATTATTCAGTACAATGTATTCACTTTACATGCTTAAAAATTTGACGCGTATTCGCCTTACACTTACACAATTATTTAACAATAGTAGTACCTCTACATTTTGAAATAAGTTATGTTCATCTCATTCAATTTCATGCTTTGTGTTAATACTAAAAAAATGTAAATACATTAAAAATTTTTTTTGTCACGAGGGAAATGTGATACATATGGATACCTAAATATATATCGAAACCTTTATGTGTACTAAATTATTTACCCTCTATATCTATAATTATATCATGTGTTTTATAAACTAAAAGTTATGACTTCTATTTATTCACCTATATTAATATTCCCGTTAGTCTACTAAATTATTTCATATTTTGTTCATACCAGTTTATTATTAGTAATCATAATCTCATTTAGTCAATCTGAATTCAAGTTACTCTGCAAACGCTCTTCATAATCCTAAGTTAATCTTAGCAGTGGATCCGCGTCGCGTTTCCAATAAACAGAATTCGTAATACACAATTAGTTGTGTATTCGCCCAGCACTTGCTACTAAATTCTTAAGACAAAGCATTCGCACCGCGAATCCTAAACTGTTCAGTAAGAAAAGATATAACATCCCCCTATGGGACCAAAATTTCAATTTCAGAAAAAAGTGTTTCCGACAACTTTTTTCACTCACAAAACATGTTTCACAACATTTCATATTGAATAAAGCCAGAAAATCAACAAAAAGTTTTTAGACCCCATTTTTCAAAAAATTTGAAAGTGATTGTCCCCCTATGGGACCAAAATTTCAATTTCCGAAAAAAGTGTTTCCGACAACTTTTTTCACTCACAAAACATGTTTCACAACATCTCATATTGATTAAAGCCAAAAAATCAACAAAAAGTTTTTAGACCCCATTTTTCAAAAAATTTTACAAGTGATTGTCCCCCTATGGGACCAAAATTTCAATTTCCGAAAAAAGTGTTTCCGACAACTTTTTTCACTCACAAAACATGTTTCACAACATTTCATATTGATTAAAGCCAGAAAATTAACAAAAAATTTTTAGACCCCATTTTTCAAAAAATTTAAAAGAGATTGTCCCCCTATTGGACCAAAATCTCAATTTCCGAAAAAAGTGTTTCCGACAACTTTTTTCACTCACAAAACATGTTTCACAACATCTCATATTGATTAAAGCCAAAAAATCAACAAAAAAATTTTAGATCCCATTTTTCAAAAAATTTTACAAGTGATTGTCCCCCTATGGGACCAAAAATTCAATTTCCGAAAAAAGTGTTTCCGAAAAGTTTTTTCACTCACAAAACATGTTTCACAACATCTCATATTGATTAAAGCCAAAAAATCAACAAAAGTTTTTAAGACCCCAGTTTTCAAAAAATTTTACTATTTATTGTCCCCCTATGGGACCAAAAATTCAATTTTTGAAAAAAGTGGTTCCGACAACTTTTTTCACTCACAAAACATGTTTCGCAACATTTCATTTTAAAGCCAAAAAATCAACAAAAAATTTTTAGACCCCATTTTTCAAAAAATTTAAAAGAGATTGTCCCCCTATTGGACCAAAATCTCAATTTCCGAAAAAAGTGTTTCCGACAACTTTTTTCACTCACAAAACATGTTTCACAACATCTCATATTGATTAAAGCCAAAAAATCAACAAAAATTTTAGATCCCATTTTTCAAAAAATTTTACAAGTGATTGTCCCCCTATGGGACCAAAAATTCAATTTCCGAAAAAAGTGTTTCCGAAAAGTTTTTTCACTCACAAAACATGTTTCACAACATCTCATATTGATTAAAGCCAAAAAATCAACAAAAGTTTTTAAGACCCCAGTTTTCAAAAAATTTTACTATTTATTGTCCCCCTATGGGACCAAAAATTCAATTTTTGAAAAAAGTGTTTCCGACAACTTTTTTCACTCACAAAACATGTTTCGCAACATTTCATTTTAAAGCCAAAAAATCAACAAAAAATTTTTAGACCCCATTTTTCAAAAAACTTTACAAGTGATTGTCCCCCTATGGAACCAAAATTTCAATTTTTAAAAAAAGTGTTTCCGACAACTTTTTCACTCACAAAACATGTTTCACAACATCTCATATTGATTAAAGCCAAAAAATCAACAAAAAGTTTTCAGACCCAATTTTTCAAAAAATTTTACAAGTGATTGTCCCCCTATGGGGCCAAAATTTCAATTTCCGAAAAAAGTGTTTCCGACAACTTTTTTCACTCACAAAACATGTTTCACAACATTTCATATTGAATAAAGCCAGAAAATCAACAAAAAGTTTTTAGACCCCGTTTTTCGAAAAATTTAAAAGTGATTGTCCCCCTACGGGACCAAAATTTCAATTTCCGAAAAAAGTGTTTCGGACAACTTTTTTCACTCACAAAACATGTTTCACAACATTTCATATTGATTAAAGCCAAAAAATCGACAAAAAATTTTAAGACACCTTTTTCAAAAAACTTTACAAGTGATTTTCCCCCTGTGGGACCAAAATTTCAATTTCCGAAAAAAGTGTTTCTGACAACTTTTTTCACTCACAAAACATGTTTCACAACATTTCATATTGATTAAAGCCAAAAAATCAACAAAAATTTTTTAGACCCCACTTTTCAAAAAATTTTACAAGTGATTGTCCCCCTATGTGACCAAAATTTCAATTTCCGAAAAGAGTGTTTCCGACAACTTTTTTCTCTCACAAAACATGTTTCACAACATTTCATATTGATTAAAGCCAAAAAGTCAACAAAAATTTTTTCGACCCCATTTTTCAAAAAACTTTACAAGTTATTGTCCCCCTATGGGACCAAAAATTCAATTTTTGAAAAAAGTGTTTCCGACAACTTTTTTCACTCACAAAACATGTTTCACAACATTTCATATTGATTAAAGCCAAAAAATCAACAAAAAATTTTTAGACACCTTTTTTCAAAAAACTTTACAAGTGATTGTCCCCCTATGGGACCAAAATTTCAATTTCCGAAAAAAAGTGTTTCTGACAACTTTTTTCACTCACAAAACATGTTTCACAACATTTCATATTGAATAAAGCCAGAAAATCAACAAAAAGTTTTTAGACCCCGTTTTTCGAAAAATTTAAAAGTGATTGTCCCCCTACGGGACCAAAATTTCAATTTCCGAAAAAAGTGTTTCGGACAACTTTTTTCACTCACAAAACATGTTTCACAACATTTCATATTGATTAAAGCCAAAAAATCAACAAAAAATTTTAAGACACCTTTTTTCAAAAAACTTTACAAGTGATTTTCCCCCTGTGGGACCAAAATTTCAATTTCCGAAAAAAGTGTTTCTGACAACTTTTTTCACTCACAAAACATGTTTCACAACATTTCATATTGATTAAAGCCAAAAAATCAACAAAAATTTTTTAGACCCCACTTTTCAAAAAATTTTACAAGTGATTGTCCCCCTATGTGACCAAAATTTCAATTTCCGAAAAGAGTGTTTCCGACAACTTTTTTCTCTCACAAAACATGGTTCACAACATTTCATATTGATTAAAGCCAAAAAGTCAACAAAAATTTTTTCGACCCCATTTTTCAAAAAACTTTACAAGTTATTGTCCCCCTATGGGACCAAAAATTCAATTTTTGAAAAAAGTGTTTCCGACAACTTTTTTCACTCACAAAACATGTTTCACAACATTTCATATTGATTAAAGCCAAAAAATCAACAAAAAATTTTTAGACACCTTTTTTCAAAAAACTTTACAAGTGATTGTCCCCCTATGGGACCAAAATTTCAATTTCCGAAAAAAAGTGTTTCTGACAACTTTTTTCACTCACAAAACATGTTTCACAACATTTCATATTGAATAAAGCCAGAAAATCAACAAAAACTTTTTAGACCCCATTTTTCAAAAAATTTAAAAGTGATTGTCCCCCTATGTGACCAAAATTTCAATATGCGAAAAAAGTGTTTCCGACAACTTTTTTCACTCACAAAACATGTTTCACAACATTTCATATTGATTAAAGCCAAAAAATCAACAAAAAATTTTTAGACACCTTTTTTCAAAAAACTTTACAAGTGATTGTCCCCCTATGGGACCAAAATTTCAATTTCCGAAAAAAGTGTTTCTGACAACTTCTTTCACTCACAAAATATGTTTCACAACATTTCATATTGATTAAAGACAAAAAATCAACAAAAAACTTTTAGACACCTTTTTTCAAAAATTTTACAAGTGATTGTCCCCCTATGGGACCAAAAATTCAATTTCCGAAAAAAGTGTTTCCGAAAAGTTTTTTCACTCACAAAACATGTTTCACAACATCTCATATTGATTAAAGCCAAAAAATCAACAAAAAGTTTTTAGACCCAATTTTTCAAAAAATTTTACAAGTGATTGTCCCCCTATGGGACCAAAATTTCAATTTCCGAAAAAAGTGTTTCCGACAAATTTTTTCACTCACAAAACATGTTTCACAACAATTCATATTGAATAAAGCCAGAAAATCAACAAAAAATTTTTAGACACCTTTTTTCAAAAAATTTTACAAGTGATTGTCCCCCTATGGGACCAAAATTTCAATTTCCGAAAAAAGTGTTTCCGACAACTTTTTTCACTCACAAAACATGTTTCACAACATTTCATATTGATTAAAGCCAAAAAATCAACAAAAATTTTTTAGACCCCATTTTTCAAAAAATTTTACAAGTGATTGTCCCCCTATGGGACCAAAAATTCAATTTTTGAAAAAAGTGTTTCCGACAACTTTTTTCACTCACAAAACATGTTTCACAACATTTCATATTGATTAAAGCCAAAAAATCAACAAAAAATTTTTAGACACCTTTTTTAAAAAAACTTTACAAGTGATTGTCCCCCTATGGGACCAAAATTTCAATTTCCGAAAAAAGTGTTTCTGACAACTTTTTTCACTCACAAAACATGTTTCACAACATTTCATATTGATTAAAGACAAAAAATCAACAAAAAACTTTTAGACACCTTTTTTCAAAAAATTTTACAAGTGATTGTCCCCCTATGGGACCAAAAATTCAATTTCCGAAAAAAGTGTTTCCGAAAAGTTTTTTCACTCACAAAACATGTTTCACAACATCTCATATTGATTAAAGCCAAAAAATCAACAAAAAGTTTTTAGACCCAATTTTTCAAAAAATTTTACAAGTGATTGTCCCCCTATGGGACCAAAATTTCAATTTCCGAAAAAAGTGTTTCCGACAACTTTTTTCACTCACAAAACATGTTTCACAACATTTCATATTGAATAAAGCCAGAAAATCAACAAAAAATTTTTAGACACCTTTTTTCAAAAAATTTTACAAGTGATTGTCCCCCTATGGGACCAAAAATTCAATTTTTGAAAAAAGTGTTTCCGACAACTTTTTCACTCACAAAACATGTTTCACAACATTTCATATTGATTAAAGCCAAAAAATCAACAAAAATTTTTTAGATCCCATTTTTCAAAAAATTTTACAAGTGATTGTCCCCCTATGGGACCAAAAATTCAATTTTTGAAAAAAGTGTTTCCGAAAAGTTTTTCACTCACAAAACATGTTTCACAACATCTCATATTGATTAAAGCCAAAAAATCAACAAAAATTTTTAAGACCCCGTTTTTCAAAAATTTTTACTATTTATTGTCCCCCTATGGGACAAAAAATTCAATTTTTGAAAAAAGTGTTTCCGAAAAGTTTTTTCACTCACAAAACAGGTTTCACAACATCTCATATTGATTGAAGCCAAAAAATCAACAAAAATTTTTAAGACCCCGTTTTTCAAAAATTTTTACTATTTATTGTCCCCCTATGGGACAAAAAATTCAATTTCCGAAAAAAGTGTTTCCGAAAAGTTTTTTCACTCACAAAACAGGTTTCACAACATCTCATATTGATTGAAGCCAAAAAATCAACAAAAATTTTTAAGACCCCATTTTTCAAAAAATTTTAATATTTATTGTCCCCCTATGGGACCAAAAATTCAATTTTTGAAAAAAGTGTTTCCGACAACTTTTTTCACTCACAAAACATGTTTCGCAACATTTCATATTAAAGCCGAAAAATCAAAAAATTTTTAGACCCCATTTTTCAAAAAACTTTACAAGTGATTGTCCCCCTATGGAACCAATATTTCAATTTTTACAAAAAGTGTTTCCGACAACTTTTTTCACTCACAAAACATGTTTCACAACATCTCATATTGATTAAAGCCAAAAAATCAACAAAAAGTTTTTAGACCCCATTTTTCAAAAAATTTTACAAGTGATTGTCCCCCTATGGGACCAAAATCTCAATTTCCGAAAAAAGTGTTTCCGACAACTTTTTTCACTCACAAAACATGTTTCACAACATTTCATATTGATTAAAGCCGAAAAATCAAAAAATTTTTAGACCCCATTTTTCAAAAAACTTTACAAGTGATTGTCCCCCTATGGGACCAAAATTTCAATTTCCGAAAAAAGTGTTTCCGACAACTTTTTTCACTCACAAAACATGTTTCACAACATTTCATATTGATTAAAGCCAAAAAATCAACAAAAATTTTTTGGACCCCATTTTTCAAAAAATTTCACAAGTGATTGTCCCCCTATGGGACCAAAATTTCAATTTCCGAAAAAAGTGTTTCCGACAACTTTTTTCACTCACAAAACATGTTTCGCAACATTTCATATTAAAGCCGAAAAATCAAAAAATTTTTAGACCCCATTTTTCAAAAAACTTTACAAGTGATTGTCCCCCTATGGAACCAAAATTTCAATTTTTAAAAAAAGTGTTTCCGACAACTTTTTTCACTCACAAAACATGTTTCGCAACATTTCATATTAAAGCCGAAAAATCAAAAAATTTTTAGACCCCATTTTTCAAAAAACTTTACAAGTGATTGTCCCCCTATGGAACCAAAATTTCAATTTTTAAAAAAAGTGTTTCCGACAACTTTTTTCACTCACAAAACATGTTTCACAACATTTCATATTGATTAAAGCCAAAAAATCAAAAAAAATTTTTTAGACCCCATTTTTCAAAAAATTTTACAAGTGATTGTCCCCCTATGGGACCAAAATTTCAATTTCCGAAAAAAGTGTTTCCGACAACTTTTATCACTCACAAAACATGTTTCACAACATTTCATATTGATTAAAGCCAAAAAATCAACAAAAATTTTTTAGACCCCATTTTTAAAAAAATTTTACAAGTGACTGTCCCCCTATGGGACCAAAATTTCAATTTCCGAAAAAAGTGTTTCCGACAACTTTTTTCACTCAAAAAACATGTTTCACAACATTTCATATTGATTAAAGCCAAAAAATCAACAAAAAAATTTTAGATCCCGTTTTTCAAAAAACTTTACAAGTGACTGTCCCCCTATGGGACCAAAATTTCAATTTTTGAAAAGTGTTTCCGACAACTTTTTTCACTCACAAAACATGTTTCACAACATCTCATATTCATTAAAGCCAAAAAATCAACAAAAAGTTTTTAGACCCCATTTTTCACAAAATTTTACAAGTGATTGTCCCCCTATGGTACCAAAATTTCAATTTCCGAAAAAAGTGTTTCCGACAACTTTTTTCACACAAAACATGTTTCACAACATTTCATATTGATTAAAGCCAAATAATCAACAAAAAATTTTTAGACACCATTTTTCAAAAAACTTTACAAGTGATTGTCCCCCTGTGGGACCAAAATTTCAATTTCCGAAAAAAGGGTTTCCGACAACATTTTTCACTCACGAAACATGTTTCACAACATTTCATATTGATTAATGCCAAAAAATCAACAAAAATTTTTTAGACCCCATTTTTCAAAAATTTTTACAAGTTATTGTCCCCCTACGGGACCAAAAATTCAATTTTTGAAAAAAGTGTTTCCGACAACTTTTTTCACTCACAAAACATGTTTCACAACATTTCATATTGATTAAAGCCAAAAAATCAACAAAAAATATTTAGACCCCACTTTTCAAAAAATTTTACAAGTGACTGTCCCCCTATGGGACCAAAATTTCAATTTCCGAAAAAAGTGTTTCCGACAACTTTTTTCACTCACAAAACATGTTTCACAACATTTCATATTGATTAAAGCCAAAAAATCAACAAAAAAATTCTAGATCCCGTTTTTCAAAAAATTTTACAAGTGATTGTCCCCCTATGGGACCAAAAATTCAATTTCCGAAAAAAGTGTTTCCGAAAAGTTTTTCACTCACGAAACATGTTTCACAACATTTCATATTGATTAATGCCAAAAAATCAACAAAAATTTTTTAGACCCCATTTTTCAAAAATTTTTACAAGTTATTGTCCCCCTACGGGACCAAAAATTCAATTTTTGAAAAAAGTACTTCCGACAACTTTTTTCACTCACAAAACATGTTTCACAACATTTCATATTGATTAATGCCAAAAAATCAACAAAAATTTTTTAGACCCCATTTTTCAAAAATTTTTACAAGTTATTGTCCCCCTACGGGACCAAAAATTCAATTTTTGAAAAAAGTGTTTCCGACAACTTTTTTCACTCACAAAACATGTTTCCCAACATTTCATATTGATTAAAGCCAAAAAATCAACAAAAAATATTTAGACCCCACTTTTCAAAAAATTTTACAAGTGACTGTCCCCCTATGGGACCAAAATTTCAATTTCCGAAAAAAGTGTTTCCGACAACTTTTTTCACTCACAAAACATGTTTCACAACATTTCATATTGATTAAAGCCAAAAAATCAACAAAAAAATTTTAGATCCCGTTTTTCCAAAAATTTTACAAGTTATTGTCCCCCTACGGGACCAAAAATTCAATTTTTGAAAAAAGTGTTTCCGACAACTTTTTCACTCACAAAACATGTTTCACAACATTTCATATTGATTAAAGCCAAAAAATCAACAAAAAATTTTTAGACACGATTTTTCAAAAAACTTTACAAGTGATTGTCCCCCTATGGGACAAAAAATTCAATTTTTGAAAAAAGTGTTTCCGGCAACTTTTTTCACTCACAAAACATGTTTCGCAACATTTCATATTAAAGCCGAAAAATCAAAAAATTTTTAGACACCATTTTTCAAAAAACTTTACAAGTGATTGTCCCCCTATGGAACCAAAATTTCAATTTCCGAAAAAAGTGTTTCCGACAACTTTTTTCACTCACAAAACATGTTTCACAACATCTCATATTGATTAAAGCCAAAAAATCAACAAAAAATATTTGGACCCCACTTTTCAAAAAACTTTACGAGTGATTGTCCCCCTATGGGACCAAAATTTCAATTTCCGAAAAAAGTGTTTCCGAAAACTTTTTTTCACCAACAAAACATGTTTCACAACATTTCATATTGATTAAAGCCAAAAAATCAACAAAAATTGTTTAGACCCCATTTTTAAAAAAATTTTACAAGTGACTGTCCCCCTATGGGACCAAAATTTCACTTTCCGAAAAAAGTGTTTCCGACAACTTTTTTCACTCACAAAACATGTTTCACAACATTTCATATTGATTAAAGCCAAAAAATCAACAAAAAAATTTTAGATCCCGTTTTTCAAAAAATTTTACAAAAGATTGTCCCCCTATGGGACCAAAAATTCAATTTCCGAAAAAAGTGTTTCCGAAAAGTTTTTTCACTCACAAAACATGTTTCAAAACATCTCATATTGATTAAAGCCAAAAAATAAACAAAAATTTTTAAGACCCAATTTTTCAAAAATTTTTACTATTTATTGTCCCCCTATGGGACCAAAAATTCAATTTTTGAAAAAAGTGTTTCCGGCAACTTTTTTCACTCACAAAACATGTTTCGCAACATTTCATTTAAAGCCGAAAAATCAAAAAATTTTTAGACCCCATTTTTCAAAAAACTTTACAAGTGATTGTCCCCCTATGGAACCAAAATTTCAATTTTTAAAAAAAGTGTTTCCGACAACTTTTTCACTCACAAAACATGTTTCACAAAATTTCATATTGATTAAAGCCAAAAAATCAACAAAAATTTTTTAGACCCCATTTTTCAAAAAATTTTACAAGTGATTGTCCCCCTATGGGACCAAAAATTCAATTTTTGAAAAAAGTGTTTCCGACAACTTTTTCACTCACAAAACATGTTTCACAACATTTCATATTGATTAAAGCCAAAAAATCAACAAAAAATTTTTAGACACGATTTTTCAAAAAACTTTACAAGTGATTGTCCCGCTGTGGGACCAAAATTTCAATTTCCGAAAAAAGTGTTTCCGACAACTTTTTTCACTCACAAAACATGTTTCACAACATTTCAAATTGATTAATGCCAAAAAATCAACAAAAACTTTTTAGACCCCATTTTTCAAAAATTTTTACAAGTGACTGTCCCCCTTTGGGACCAAAATTTCAATTTCCGAAAAAAGTGTTTCCGACAACTTTTTTCACTCACAAAACATGTTTCACAACATTTCATATTGATTAAAGCCAAAAAATCAACAAATATTGTTTAGACCCCATTTTTCAAAAAATTTTACAAGTGACTGTCCCCCTTTGGGACCAAAATTTCAATTTCCGAAAAAAGTGTTTCCGACAACTTTTTTCACTCACAAAACATGTTTCACAACATTTCATATTGATTAAAGCCAAAAAATCAACAAAAATTTTTTAGACCCCATTTTTCAAAAAATTTTACAAGTGATTGTCAAATGGGACCAAAAATTCAATTTTTGAAAAAAGTGTTTCCGAACACTTTTTTCACTCACAAAACATGTTTCAAAACATTTCATATTGATTAATGCCAAAAAATCAACAAAAAAATTTTAGATCCCGTTTTTCAAAAAATTTTACAAGTGATTGTCCCCCTATGGGACCAAAAACTCAATTTCCGAAAAAAGTGTTTCCGAAAAGTTTTTTCACTCACAAAACATGTTTCAAAACATCTCATATTGATTAAAGCCAAAAAATCAACAAAAATTTTTAAGACCCCATTTTTCAAAAATTTTTACTATTTATTGTCCCCCTATGGGACCAAAAATTCAATTTTTGAAAAAAGTGTTTCCGGCAACTTTTTTCACTCACAAAACATGTTTCGCAACATTTCATATTAAAGCCGAAAAGTCAAAAAATTTTTAGACCCCATTTTTCAAAAAACTTTACAAGTGATTGTCCCCCTATGGAACCAAAATTTCAATTTTTAAAAAAAGTGTTTCCGAAAACTTTCTTCACTCACAAAACATGTTTCACAACATTTCAAATTGATTAATGCCAAGAAATCAACAAAAACTTTTTTGGCCCCATTTTTCAAAAATTTTTACAAGTGACTGTCCCCCTTTGGGACCAAAATTTCAATTTCCGAAAAAAGTGTTTCCGACAACTTTTTTCACTCACAAAACATGTTTCAAAACATCTCATATTGATTAAAGCCAAAAAATAAACAAAAATTTTTAAGACCCCATTTTTCAAAAATTTTTACTATTTATTGTCCCCCTATGGGACCAAAAATTCAATTTTTGAAAAAAGTGTTTCCGGCAACCTTTTTCACTCACAAAACATGTTTCGCAACATTTCATTTAAAGCCGAAAAATCAAAAAATTTTTAGACCCCATTTTTCAAAAAACTTTACAAGTGATTGTCCCCCTATGGAACCAAAATTTCAATTTTTAAAAAAAGTGTTTCCGACACCTTTTTTCACTCACAAAACATGTTTCACAAAATTTCATAATGATTAAAGCCAAAAAATCAACAAAAATTTTTTAGACCCCATTTTTCAAAAAATTTTACAAGTGATTGTCCCCCTATGGGACCAAAAATTCAATTTTTGAAAAAAGTGTTTCCGACAACTTTTTCACTCACAAAACATGTTTCACAACATTTCATATTGATTAAAGCCAAAAAATCAACAAAAAATTTTTAGACACCATTTTTCAAAAAACGTTACAAGTGATTGTCCCCCTGTGGGACCAAAATTTCAATTTCCGAAAAAAGTGTTTCCGACAACTTTTTTCACTCACAAAACATGTTTCACTACATTTCAAATTGATTTATGCCAAAAAATCAACAAAAACTTTTTAGACCCCATTTTTCAAAAATTTTTACAAGTGACTGTCCCCCTTTGGGACCAAAATTTCAATTTCCGAAAAAAGTGTTTCCGACAACTTTTTTCAGTCACAAAACATGTTTCACAACATTTCATATTGATTAAAGCCAAAAAATCAACAAAAATTTTTTAGACCCCATTTTTCAAAAAATTTTACAAGTGATTGTCAAATGGGACCAAAAATTCAATTTTTGAAAAAAGTGTTTCCGAAAACTTTTTTCACTCACAAAACATGTTTCAAAACATTTCATATTGATTAATGCCAAAAAATCAACAAAAAAATTTTAGATCCCGTTTTTCAAAAAATTTTACAAGTGATTGTCCCCCTATGGGACCAAAAATTCAATTTCCGAAAAAAGTGTTTCCGAAAAGTTTTTTCACTCACAAAACATGTTTCAAAACATCTCATATTGATTAAAGCCAAAAAATCAACAAAAATTTTTAAGACCACATTTTTCAAAAATTTTTACTATTTATTGTCCCCCTATGGGACCAAAAATTCAATTTTTGAAAAAAGTGTTTCCGGCAACTTTTTTCACTCACAAAACATGTTTCGCAACATTTCATATTAAAGCCGAAAAATCAAAAAATTTTTAGACCCCATTTTTCAAAAAACTTTACAAGTGATTGTCCCCCTATGGAACCAAAATTTCAATTTTTAAAAAAAGTGTTTCCGACAACTTTTTTCACTCACAAAACATGTTTCACAAAATTTCTTATTGATTAAAGCCAAAAAATCAACAAAAATTTTTTAGACCCCATTTTTCAAAAAATTTTACAAGTGATTGTCCCCCTATGGGACCAAAAATTCAATTTTTGAAAAAAGTGTTTCCGACAACTTTTTCACTCACAAAACATGTTTCACAACATTTCATATTGATTAAAGCCAAAAAATCAACAAAAAATTTTTAGACACCATTTTTCAAAAAACTTTACAAGTGATTGTCCCCCTGTGGGACCAAAATTTCAATTTCCGAAAAAAGTGTTTCCGACAACTTTTTTCAATCACAAAACATGTTTCACAACATTTCAAATTGATTAATGCCAAGAAATCAACAAAAACTTTTTTGGCCCCATTTTTCAAAAAATTTTACAAGTGATTGTCAAATGGGACCAAAAATTCAATTTTTGAAAAAAGTGTTTCCGAAAATTTTTTTCACTCACAAAACATGTTTCAAAACATTTCATATTGATTAAAAACAAACAATCAACAAAAAATTTTTAGACCCCATTTTTCAAAAATTTTTACAAGTGACTGTCCCCCTTTGGGACCAAAATTTCAATTTCCGAAAAAAGTGTTTCCGACAACTTTTTTCACTCACAAAACATGTTTCACAACATTTCATATTGATTAAAGCCAAAAAATCAACAAATATTGTTTAGACCCCATTTTTCAAAAAATTTTACAAGTGACTGTCCCCCTTTGGGACCAAAATTTCAATTCCCGAAAAAAGTGTTTCCGACAACTTTTTTCACTCACAAAACATGTTTCACAACATTTCATATTGATTAAAGCCAAAAAATCAACAAAAATTTTTTAGACCCCATTTTTCAAAAAATTTTACAAGTGATTGTCCCCCTATGGGACCAAAAATTCAATTTTTGAAAAAAGTGTTTCCGAAAACTTTTTTCACTCACAAAACATGTTTCACAACATTTCATTTTGATTAAAGCCAAAAAACCAACAAAAATTTTTTAGACCCCATTTTTCAAAAAATTTTACAAGTGATTGTCCCCCTATGGGACCAAAGTTCCAATTTCCGAAAAAAAGTGTTTCCGACAACTTTTTTCACTCACAAAACATGTTTCACAACATTTCATATTGATTAAAGCCAAAAAATCAACAAAAATTTTTTAGACCCCATTTTTCAAAAAATTTTACAAGTGATTGTCCCCCTATGGGACCAAAAATTCAATTTTTGAAAAAAGTGTTTCCGAAAACTTTTTTCACTCACAAAACATGTTTCACAACATTTCATTTTGATTAAAGCCAAAAAACCAACAAAAATTTTTTAGACCCCATTTTTCAAAAAATTTTACAAGTGATTGTCCCCCTATGGGACCAAAGTTTCAATTTCCGAAAAAAAGTGTTTCCGACAACTTTATTCACTCACAAAACATGTTTCACAACATTTCATATTGATTAAAGCCAAAAAATCAACAAAAATTTTTTAGACCCCATTTTTCAAAAAATTTCACAAGTGATTGTCCCCCTATGGGACCAAAATTTCAATTTCCGAAAAAAGTGTTTCCGACAACTTTTTTCACTCACAAAACATGTTTCACAACATTTCATATTGATTAAAGCCAAAAAATCAACAAAAATTTTTTCGACCTCATTTTTCAAAAAACTTTACAAGTTTTTGTCCCCCTATGCGACCGAAATTCCAATTTTTGAAAAAAGTGTTTCCGACAACTTTTTTCACTCACAAAACATGTTTCACAACATTTCATATTGGTTAAAGCCAAAAAATCAACAAAAATGTTTTAGATCCCATTTTTCAAAAAATTTTTACAAGTTACTGTCCCCCTATGGTACCAAAAATTCAATTTTTGAAAAAAGTCTTTCCGACAACTTTTTTCACTCACAAAACATGTTTCACAACATCTCATATTGATTAAAGCCAAAAAATCAACAAAAATTTTTTAGACCCCATTTTTCAAAATTTTTTACAAGTTTTTTTCCCCTTTTTTTCCGGGCAAAAATAATTTTTTTTCAAAAATTATTCTGGCATCCCACCCCGTTGTAATTTGACAGAAAAAATTGCGTTGCAAAAAATGTCCCAAAAGTGTCTCCCCTAGGGGGACACTTTTTGCATTCCAATCTTAATACATAGTGTCCCCCCCCCCCCCTGTTGAGACCCCTGTGAGCTTTTTATACTACTCACAGAACGCAAATATTCGAACCCAATTAGAACGATTGTTGTATCGTTTGTAAGCGGACAGTCGGGTTCTTTAGCACTTCGACTGTAATGCTTATTGATATTACCTCTATTTAAAAAAGTTTGTCGCTAAATTTGAACTAAAACTGGCAGTGAAAGAAAGAGGCATCAATCATTAATAATGGCTGGCTAGACAGTTCAAGAATGAATTGCGTGAATGATTTATAAAGAAAACAGACATCAAAAAAATAACCAATGTCTAAGTAATTTTACTGAAAATTGATTTATAGCTAAACGTCGAGTTTCTAGTTTTTCGGGTTTTCTCATTACAAAAAACACACCTTCTAGCTTTTCTGCTAAAACATTTACTCCCATCCTCTCAAAAATGCTTTCAACCTCAATTATGAACTGGTTCTAAGATATGGGTAAAAATAGGACAAAACTTTTATTGAAGGTGACTTAGAGTTAATTGCTAAATTTATGTTTCAAGAAAAAGGGGGCTGGCAACTGATTGAGAAATTTGTTTTCAAAGTTTCTGTATCACAATTGAAACTGGTAAAAATTGCACCTTAACTACAGTTTTTAATTTTTAATTGTCAAAGTTCACTATTATTGTTAGAAAGAAGATTTTAAAAATTTAAGCATCAGCTGGTATCAGATTTCAATTAGCTGGGATTACTTTGCGTATCCATTTAAATTGGGCATAAATAAAGGAAACAATCACTTCAGTTTTCAATAATCACCATGCAAACTCTCCAATATTAACCATGAGCATCTAGGGAAGGGGATAATAGGAACCCTCCAATCAAAAAGCACTAAGTTCAAGGGGGCCATTTGAATCGAGCATTATCACTCTCTTGGGCCAATGGCTAAAGTACTATATTAATCGCAGTAGAAATGAATATAAATTTGTAATTTGTGAAATGACGTAGCAAAACGAAGTTCGATAAAACTTTTTTTTGGATCAGGTGATTGTCACCTGTTTGCCATCACAACGGGTGAAAATGCCAATTTTAAGATGATAGAACCATGTATTCAGTGATAAAAAGCTGTCACAGGTTTGCGTTTTGGAATAGTTTAATTTTGAGATAAAATTTATTGGTATATGCAATATTCCACGTAACACTCAATGAAACGCTCAATTGGAAGATGATTACAGACAAAGAGTTTCAAATTGTTACGTGAAATTTTTTAAGTGTTCTCAAAAATTCAGAATAGTAGCGAAGTGTCGTTTTTTTTCTAATTCTTGAAGTTTTCAAATTTCATTCGTACTGTTTTCAAAAAATAATGGAATTAAATTTGGCTAACCTAACAATTATTGGGAGATGTATATTTAATCGGAGGATGATTTCAGAAAAGTATCCAATTTGTTACATGAACTTCTTTCAGCAGCCTTAAGTTTCCTAAGTATCAGAAATGTAGTAGAAATTTCGGGGTCAATAAATGAATGCTTTACGAGGGTTGGTGGGGGGTCAATGATGGTGGATGTGATACCCAAGGATATCATCCTTAGTAATTTACTTAGTGCAGTTCATGTTAATACGATGTTTTAATTTAGTTCTCTTATTTTGCCCTTCATAATGTGTTAATCATTTGTTCATTCAATACCTCGTGATCTGTTGTCATTTCCTTCTTGGTTTCCCGCTTCGTGATCAGACATGTCTGATCACGCCTTCACGTTTTGTTGTGCAACATTTACTTTCATTCTCCTAACTTTGCAATTCGAATTCAGTTGAACAATTCTTCTTGTAAATCCCGCTCCGCGAGTAAGCAGTAGAAACTCAAGTCAGGATTCCGCTCCTCGAATCACGAATTAAGTAATTTTAAGCGTACCCGCACCACAAATAGCTACTCTAAATAAATAGAGTACGACATGGCGCAGCCAGCAACTAAACGAACACCCCTCGGGATCGACCCTTTCTGGGACATACCTAGACCCGATCCTCCGCTTCGCTGGGAGAAATGGAGAGTGCAATATAAATTGGCAATGTTGGATATTATTATTCACGAATATAAAAGAGAATATTATTCACGATACGCTGCTTGGACCCAAATCCGAGATGGTGGAACTTCCCCTTGAGCCAATATATGAAGAAACAATAGATGGTGCTTCCGCACAATCGGAGAGAGAGAGGAACGCTCGCAACGCGCAACAAAAAATGAACTGGCAAAACAAATGCCAACGGCTGATCGAAGTGGGTATCATGTGTGGTGACAAACCGTGGTCACTGGCGGACCGCAAAACTGTATCTATACTCTACCTAAGCATCGGGATAGAAGGTTGCTGCATTCTCAATTGCAAGAACCCGCACATCCTGATCGATACTCTCACTACGGTAGACTTCTGGAAGATCGTGGAAGAGGCATTCATCCGCCCTCGCAACATAACGTTCGATCGTCATGTCTTCTTGATTACGAAACAGCTTAGGGGAGAAACGGTAGAACACTTCTATGGGAAATTAAAGGAATTAGCGGAGAATTGCGATTTTGAGAACAAGGAAGAAACACTGATACGCGACGTCTTCATCACTAATCTGATGGATCCCGAAATTCAAAAGGAACTCCTTAAACAAACTGTTGAACTGCGTCAGGCATTAGAACTAGCAATCAACATGGAACTCGGGATGCGAAACCAATATCAAATTCAGCAACACAACAAGATTGTTGTTCCAGCAAACGTCAACGCGGTTCAATTCGCCAATAATTCTCGAACCCCGTATTGGCAAAATACGAAAATGCCTCGAGACAAAACAACCGTTCGACACTCTACTGCTCAAATTGCGGAGGAAGATGGTGAGCGTCGTGGAGAATGAACCGCATCCTGAGGACTCAGTGAACTTCCTACAACCAGCCAAGCTCTACGAATCGGATTACAGTAGTGGAGACGATAATACGGTCGCGGTGATCGAAAACGCGGTAGAGAAAGTAGAACCCCTCAACATGCCCGTCAAGATTGGCAATATTAACACTACACTACTCGTAGACGCCGGGAGCGCATGCAGCATTCTCAACTGTTCACTCGCATCGCAAGTGGTACAAAGCAGTCCTCGCGCATTCTCGATCAACGAAACGGTGTCTCCACAACTTCAGACATTCTCGAATGAACCAATTCATTTCGAGGGAAAGATACAATCACCAATAACGAGCAAGGGTTGGAATTGTGATGCAGCGATATTCACAGTTGTAGCTGACGGACTAAAGTCCCTAATTGGCCGTGACTTGTTTGGCAAACTTGGATTAGCAGTGACTCAATCTACATCTCAAAAAGGTAATCGGGTCAACAACATTTCATCTTCAGAATTCAAAGAACAAATCGCAAAAACTTTTCCTGAATTGATTTCGCGTATAGGAAGATCAAAAAATCATGTGGCAAGATCTAAATTTTACAAAGATTTCCAACCTAGACATCAAACAGGTATACGTATTCCAATTAATTTACAAGAAAAGGTTAATATTGAACTTAAAAAATTGCTAGACGAAAAATATATTATAAAATTTTCAAGCTGTCCTGATAAATATTTCATATCACCAATATTGGTCACTGTAAAGAAAGATCAAACGATCAACCTTGCACTGGATTCAAAAGTATTAAATAAAGCCATTCACAAGAACAAATATCAGATGCCAAATATTGATACGCTAATCGAATCCATATCTCAACCAATAAGTGCTCCGCGCCGCAAAACACAACGTACTTCTCTACGATTGATTTGAAATACGCATACAGTCGAATAAAATTAGACACTAGTACGGCTAATCACTGTAACTTTAACATCATTAGTGGTGACATGACCGGCACTTACAGATTTCAAACAGGATTTTACGGGCTCGGAGATTTGCCAGCAGAATTCCAAAAAGCTATGGAATACACCCTAATTGGTCTAAAAAATACATTGTTTTTTAGACGATATTTTGATCGTTAGTAAAGGATCTCTGGAAGAACATAAAAGTTATGTAATGAATTGTCTTAAACCATTAGATGATGAAGATCTTAGGATAAATCTTCCTAAAAGCAATTTTGGAAAGCTATAAATTGATTGGCTAGGATACCATATCTCGCAATCGGGTATCTCGCCACTAGAAAGCAAAACAGCTGCAATATTATAACTCCAAGCCTCAAAAACCCTAAAGAAACTCCGCTCTTTTTTGGGGTCGGTTCATTACATTGGGAAATTCATTCCTAATCTAACTCAAATTAGTCATCCTCTCCGTCCCTTTTTGAAAAAGTCATCAAAATTTATCTGGACAGCGGAACATGAGAACTGCTTCAATGAAATAAAAAATCGCATAGCGAACGCAACCGCAAACAGCCACTATAACCCGCAAATCGAAACACGCGTGAAATGTGATGCGTCACGCTCCGGTCTCAGAGCAGCTCTTGAACAATTAACAGTGGATGGGTGGAAACCAATTGCATTTACGTCTCGGTTTTTAAATTCTTCTGAAGAACGTTATAGCGTAAATGAACTTGAACTTCTGGGCGTAGTTTGTTCAATCGAATATTTTAAAAAATAATTGTACGGGAAAACTTTTACAGTGATTACGGAACATCGTGCTCTTCTTTCAAACATGAAAGAAAATAGATCGAACAAATCTTATAACAGCAGATTGACCCGCTGGGTTGATCGTTTACTCCCATTTCAATTCGATATTGAACATCTTCCCGGGGCGAAAATGGGTTTGGTCGACTACATTTCTAGACAACCGTCTGAAAAAGCTAAAAAGGTCTCAGCATATAATGAGGAAATCATTGTAGCAAAGTTAAAGTTTATTTTTAATCAATTAATGCACTAGAATTAAATAACACAAAATCCTCATCCCATTTACACCAGTTGTTAATAGGACATAATCCCCCATTACAAATCACACCTAAAATTGGGACACACAATCCCGCACTACAGATCACACCTAAAATTCAGGCTCATAATAAGGCAATAAACTTAGGGTATGCAAACATTATAATTCCCCTGCTCAGCGAAAGCTAGCCTCAAATTCTACTCGTAATTTAAACAATTTAAAATATGTAGGTTCCGCGTCACAAAATCCACTTAACACTTCTCTCGCCCAGCAAAATACAAGTAAGAGTAAACAATTATTCCAAATTCGGAACGGATTAGCTCTCGCGCCGCGCGAGCCTCAAATTATTCAATCTAAAATCCCGCCAATTAGGAGAAATTCCTTAAATATCTGTAAAAGTCAACACCCAAAAAAAATCAGTGCTTTTTGCCTCTAGTCATTCTACAGTTCAGTCGTAAACTTTCAGTTCATCAAAGTCAATTTCACCTAAATCATCGTCAGAATTAAATTATATAAACAAAAACAATAAAATAATGCCTTCTAAAAAGCGTATCACTCGTGTTCGCTTTAACGACGCATATCGCACGGCGAACCAACCGTCATCCAGCCAGAACGCAACTCGCCCCACAAGTCAGCGATCTATTTCGCCAAACAATTCCCGCACCGCAAATCAACGCAATGAACCATCAAACGATACCCGTGCAGCAAGTTCCCCAACTATAACAACACCAACATCTCCGACTCACTCGTCTAATGCAAGTACCCCTCT
Source organism: Convolutriloba macropyga (assembly GCF_964194025.1). Classification (NCBI taxonomy): domain Eukaryota; kingdom Metazoa; phylum Xenacoelomorpha; order Acoela; family Convolutidae; genus Convolutriloba; species Convolutriloba macropyga. The sequence continues at coordinate 410,303 of NC_134471.1, read as the reverse complement.
CACACCCAGCCCACATGTTCCAAGATTTGAATACATCGTATCAAAGATCTTTAACAAATCATTGATTGCATCACTGACGAGCAAGGATGCAGTATTGAAAGAGGTCCGCGATTGTATCCTGACAAACAACGAGAGCCGCCTCAAAGCCCTAAACCCTTACATACACTCCTATTGAAGGGATCTCCATGTTCGTTCCGGGTGTGTATGTATTGACGAAAAGGTCGCCATACCGAACGTTCTGCGAGAAGCAATGGTCGACGACATACACTCCAGCCATCCGGGTACATGGGGTATGATATGTATGGCCACGCATTGCTGGTGGTCATACATGCACCGCGAGCTCATTGTTGAAGCTACCGAGTGCAAGCCCTGCACTGTGATTGGTAAGAACCTTAAATCTATTATTCCGGCTAAGCAATTTAATCCCCACATACCGTGTGTTGAACCAAATCAAGAAACTCAAATTAATCTTGGAGGTCCAATTTTTGATGAAAAGGGTAACGAAGTTTACTTTCTAGCAGCAATTGACCGTTTTTCTAAATGCCCTACTGCATGTATTTATGACAAAGCTAACGGACCGAACGTCCTAAAGTTTTTGGACATGTATATTGAAAGTCACGGGATTCCACGCTCTATTCGTCTAGATCAAGCAAAGTGTTTGGTTGGCAATCAAGTAAAGACCTTTTGCAATAAAAATAATATCGTTATAATTGAAGCTCCAGTGAACAATCATCGTGCTATTGGACTAGTAGAAAGACTTATCCAAACAATTAAGAATAGACTCGCATCTATTAAAGAGGAAAAATTGTCTATTAAAGCCTTTCATGTAAAGCACGCATTAAAGATAATAATACACCAATTGCGAATATGTAAACAAAGAACAACAAAGATCTCGCCCTTCGAAGCACACTTTAGAAGAAAACCTAATACCCCGCTGAGCGTGATATCGACAAAGCCTAAATTGTCAAATCTCACATATGAAAACATTGTAAACCACTATTTAGATGAAGACACAGTGATGCCGGAAGAAATTCTTCCAGACGACAAGTGGGTGAATGGGTACCACAGTCACATCGAAGTTGAAGTTGGGATGTCACGGGCAACGCACGAGGCCAAGGAACGAGAAAGGGCTAGCACGGACGGCGAGTCACGCTTCTTACGAACCAAGGCATTTCGTCCAATTCCCCTCAAGGAACGTGCAGTAGAGCTTAACCTAGCCTGGAAAATTCATGAGAAGAGAAGATCAAAAAAGAAATTGGAGGGGCTTTATGAAGTACTCGCGCCGGGCTCACATATTCTGAAGGTTAACCCGACGACTTCAACGACTAAGGAATCTGGCAAACTCGTAGTCACGGTACGCAATAGTGACATTGCAAAATTTGGAACACAACTGGAGCGGCAAACTCCATTAAAAGCGTATGCGGACCGAGGGGGACCACGATCGAGCGGAAAATTAGTAGAAGAACTCATTCAAAGCCACGTGAACGAGTTCACAAGGAAACAAAAGGGGACAAAAAGATGAAGCACCGAAAACGTGATCCGGGCAGCGGGGTATCTTCATCAAACTCCAATATCTAACGCGCGATGAGAGGACGAATCCCCAAAATTCACAACTTTCTCGCTATCCGAAATCAACAACCAGACGCGGGCACAGTTTCGCATAGCGAGAAACCAACAACTTCTTCCACGAATACGCATGCCGCACTGACTCAACCAAAGAGATCGTCGGATCGCAATCGGCGAAGTCCCTCTTATTACGGATTTGAAAGCCCATCTCCAGACTCCACAATCTTGCCACCACCAAAACGACCTCGACGACCGGGTGACGTGGAGAATTTCCAGCCTCCACCCGATTCTATTGTAGAGTCGGTTCAATATATCGCGGAAAGTCAGCCTGAAGAGACCAAATTTTGCCACAGAATGGAGACGTTTCACCACCCACCCCGCGAAACCCTCCTCTACTAGAAGTGGATACCCCAACGCTAGTTCAGTCAATGACGGCATTTGAGGCAGAAGGACGTAATTCGGACGAAAACAAATGGGACAATTAAAACTGAGCTTATTTAAAACTGTGACAATTAAACATTTCATAATTTAATAGTATTTATTTTTAGCTATGATAACCAGTAAATATATTGTTATTAATTATTTAACCGGGGACCAAGTACTAATTTGTAAATATTGTTATTAATTTATACATTCGAAAATTGTTATAGTCACAATTTTCTTTGTCAAGGTCAGGGGTATGTGATACCCAAGGATATCATCCTTAGTAATTTACTTAGTGCAGTTCATGTTAATACGATGTTTTAATTTATTTCTCTTATTTTGCCCTTCATAATGTGTTAATCATTCAATACCTCGTGATCTGTTGTCATTTCCTTCTTGGTTTCCCGCTTCGTGATCAGACATGTCTGATCACGCCTTCACGTTTTGTTGTGCAACATTTAATTTCATTCTCCTAACTTTGCAATTCGAATTCAGTTTAACAATTCTTCTTGTAAATCCCGCTCCGCGAGTAAGCAGTAGAATCTCAAGTCAGGATTCCGCTCCGCGAATCAGAAATTAAGTAAATTTAAGCGTACCCGCACCACAAATAGCTACTCTAAATAAATAGAGTACGACAGTGGAGAAAGTTTATAATATTGGGCATCCCATGCAGCTGTTCTGTAAATGAAGCATCCAGTAACGGATTTTGTTTCAGCAGACCCAAAATCAAGTAACTGATTTCCTTGTGTAAATAAAGCATCTGAATTCCAACTGAAGCCCTTCTATATATGAACTCTCGAAAAGCAATTACGAAACAAACTCGAACAAAAAAACAGAACACAAAATTACAATAGACAACATAGCAACAACCCAAGCAGGTCTTTCAAACTAAACTCCTATAGCATGTTAATACTAAAGCATTTGACAGTTAGAGATTTTATGGATTGCCAGGTTGAGAAACTGAATACATTTGTGCAAATTTTTTAAAGTTC
>NC_134471.1:336518-407299 GCF_964194025.1 Convolutriloba macropyga | reverse complement strand
GAGACCTCTTCTGGGCAATAGTCCCACAGAAGCCCCATAATGAGAGAGAAAAGCGTGAATTCAGTTTAACGCGGTGGTACAACAAATTACAAATCAAATAGAAGCTAGCGTTAAGAAAAGCACGTACATTAAAGGTACATAGAACAATATTAGCAGGTGTATATAATTTAAAAGGAGAAAAGCGTGAATTCAGTTTAACACGGTGGTACAACAAAGAGTAACTATTAAATAGCTTCAGGAAAAGACATATAATAGCAATGTAAAGAACATTGGATGACTCCTCTATAATGGCCCCTATGGATGATTCGGTTAGTTCTGGTTTTTTTTAAAGCTTTGCAGCCTCTTATGCATAGGAGGCAGCTTCGTAGAAGTGCAAAGCTTAACCTCGTCCGTATGTAACTAACAATATCGCTAAAACTCTCTTCTCGTTTGTGGCTCAATTTCTGAGCTATCCTTGTGATGACTTTGTTCGTGTTGGGACTCGCTCCGCCAGTACATAAGATCAGTGGCGTGAAGGAGCTCTGTTCAACCTCGACAATCCGCTTTTCATATTTCAGTTTCTTCAGTGATTCATGATACCTGTAAGCGTCCTTGGTGTTTTTTGGACATGATTTGGCATGCGGATTGAAGACCTTGACGTCGAAAAAGGTACGCTGGAAACGTGACTCCCAAAATCCATTTACTTTAATGTCGAGTCGAGCCTCATCATCTTTGGTTACTGAGATGCTTGCAAAGCTCTCGCCTTGAAGCGGAAGAAGTTTCGGCTCTATCTCTACATCCTGGCAAACCCGATTCAACAACTCTCCGAAACAATCACGGATTTCGTTATGCCTCAGGTGAGTATATCCTCCTTTCGGGCAGTGCAGGGAGTGTGAGATTGTCCATTTTTCTCCACATGCGCAATGTTCGGGGGTTCTCTCAAGGTCCCAATGATATCTCAAACACAGCCCATCTCGAAATGCTGATTTATTCATGTTGAATCCGTATTTTTTAAGTGGCAGAGCATTCAACCAATTGGACGAACTCTTCTCTGAAGCTAATGTCACAATGAATTGTTCTTTTTTGTCCATATCATTCAGTACTTGTTTTCTGCGCTCAATTAACGACTTCGATTTCTGTTGTCTTCTCTGTATCGTTAATTTGCTTGAGGTTCGTCTTCTCGACAGGCTGCGAAGGCATCCGAAATTAGACATGAGTTCGTGTAGTCATTCAGTCGCTGATCTGGATGTTGTATATTCAGGCCTCCATATCTGAGAGGCAGAGCCAACAATTTCCGCATTGTTTCATCGGGATTGGGTTTGCCAGTGATGGCTGTAATCAGTTCCGTTTTAATATGATTCTCGATTGTGTCAAAATGTTGGTGCATATCTGGTGTTGTTCTGGACATGAATGTCAATTTACTTTGCAGACATTTCGTCAGACATGCGTAGGCATTCTGTGGTGATGTTTTGGCGAACTTTGCAAGTTTTTGTATCATGGTTATCATTTTCTCTGTGAAATCTTTTGTTTTCTCCGCGCAGAATCTTCTTTCCCCAATTACTGATCCCAGAACTCGATTACCATCAGTAATCTCGACTTCAGAGTTCTTGGATATGCGCTCCGCCTTCTTATGTAAGCAGTTTCTCACTATCAGTTGACATTTCGGGGCATTAACAAAATAGCCGAAGGCTTTCCCTATTGTTTTGAGGGTCTTGAAAGCATCCAGCAAATCGGGAAGTGTACCGGCCATGCTGCCATCATCAGCGTACCATTTTTGAACGATTGATGGATTCAACTTTCTGATCATTGGCATGATTGAAATGCCATACATTGCCATGGCTATTGGGTCGCCTTGTGCTGTTCCTTCTTCGGATAGTAGGGTTTCACCATTGACAAATAGTTTAGACGGGTAGATATATGAATTGTAGACTGCCGATGTTAGCGAAGGACAGATTCTGTCAATATTCCGCATAGCTAGTTTCCTATTGAGCGCATTGAAGGCATTTGATGCATCAATTAGGAGGATAGCTTCAGTTTCTGGTTGCTGGTATGTTTCTCTAAGTGAATGTATAGCGTGCTCAATTCCACACTTTTGTCCAAGACATAGTTGGGTTGCATCGCCAATCGTTTGGAGATCTTTTGAGATGCATCTGATTATGCATCTGCCGATAATCCGTCTGAGAACTTCCCCAATTCCAATGGGGCGGATGCCTGGGCATTTGTCTAAGGGTATGAGTCGACACGCATTGTATGCTTCTAGATGATTTTCAGTGAGATTCTCTCGAGATCCCCGTAATAGTTACAGATAAGATTAGTACAAAAGAAAGAAATCTGAAGTCATATTAGAACAAGCTATCGAATAATTGCTTTTATATTAATAAAACCTTGAGATGATCTATGGAACGTTTTAAAGTTTCGACTCCGCAAACAGGATCAACAACAAAGCCATTACTAATTGAGTAATTCAACAGAACGTATCCTCTCCAGGCCAATGAATTTTTATCTGCGGCTTTATTCAGGCGTGGTTTCTTGAAGAGGCCAGATGAGAAGCTCCTCGTATCGTAGTAAGGCAAGCTTTCACTTCACGCTGATAAAGGCTGTTCAGATACAGAGTAGGCAATTTAGCGTTGACCGATTTCAAAACAAATTTCAATAATTCCAGAATGTATAAATCGTAAACACTTAGGATAGTAGAATCTGAGAAAAGGCAGGATACAGTGTCTCTGTTTTCTGAAAATATCAACTTAAGCAGTTTTCTCTGCACCATATAGATACGACGTTACTTAGATGTTGTACATCCATAGATTAGACCGTATCGAACTATCGGTTCGATGAAAGAACGGTAACAGAAAATGAGAACATTTCTACTCACGAACTTCCTGATTCCTGTCACCGCAAAAAATGCTTTGACAAATGTTTTACAACGTCATCAACAGGAACGTCGAACGAAAAGTTTCTGTCTAAATGAAAGCCCAGGTAGTTCAATGAATCAATAGTAAGCTTAGAACAGATACATCTTTTCTCCATCACCGCAATAAGGTTGATTTGAATATCCTTTTGAATCACGAACTAACTGAAGCGCTAAAAACAACCTACTTCTCTAGAAGCAGGGCTTTCAGCGAGTTTCATAAGGTTTTCGTTTCGATTACTGATCGATATGCGCCTTTAAAGCATTTTCATCCTAGAAAACTTATCTACCAAAAAGGTTTGATAACAGTCTCAAAGTCTACGTACTCAACGTAATTTGACACACAAGAAATGGAAAAAAGACAAATCAAATTTGACTTTTGCTAAACAGATATAAAGACATTCGGACGCGACCCGATAAGACGTGTGCTGAGGTAGGGTTACCTTGAGAGGTTACTCTACTTCTGTCTTATGGAGTCTCAAGAATATAGTACAATCTTAAGGCCTACCTGACTAACTAAAGTTCTAGATCTCTAGCCTGTACTCTTCTATCTGAGCTTCAGCAGACAGTGCATCGGCCGAAATGCTAAAGTCTAACGTATATCTCAATACTAAAACAAGAGCGGAGTAGAGAGAGAGAAATATACTTTATTATTATATCAGGTCTGACTGGTACCGACTAAAGGGGTAGCGTGTTGTGTTACCAACGGGTAAACAGTTAAACATTAAAAGGAAAAGTATTTCCATAATTTTAACCAATCATGGTTGAGTATTCTAGTTTATATTTATTAACATAAGTAAAGTCTCGAAATCCTTTTGTTGGAAGTCATCACTGACTCCATCTTCCCGGGTTTTAGAGTTTTTTGAAAGTCTTCTGTACTATGGGTTGATTTCTCTTTATATCTCTCTGAAGATTTTTTCTTTCTTTTTTGAGTGTGTTGCTTGATGATCGGTTTTGTCAAAGAATAAAGTCAACAGACATAGGTTAACCACAAAGCAACGAATGAACATCAACAACCACAAAAGTATCTTTTCCAGTACCACGTCCAGTGGGTGAAGATCCTTTTGGGCAGCTCCAGTGTCGATGTGTTGTGGCGCTCCTGATGTCCGGTGACTTACCTGACTTACCTGGTTAATATTGTTCGTTGTTAAAGTGTTTAATAAATGTTCTGTGTTACTACCTATAATACGTAGTATCCCTTCCGGTTGGAAGAGTTTTTCAGAATTGCTATTATGCAATTCGACGAAGGAATCGAGGGTAGTTATTTTATTCGTTAATTAAAGTTTCTGTTTACAATCATGGAAATGATTAGCGACATGTGATTTTTTTGGCCATTTCATATTATGTTATTGAAGATGAACATGTATTATGTCCTTTGATGTCTCCTGAAATCAGTAGTTATTCTGATGCTGTTAGTTCTGACAAATTGTATGTTTTGCGTTTGTCATATCTGTAAATTTTTTGAAGGTTACAGATCTCACTTACTTTCTTTATAATGGGTACATGCAAAAATGTCCCAATTGCTGATTCCCATTAACGGTTATTTCATCATTGTTTAAAAGATTTGCCGGATACGATACAGTCTTCCAAATAATACCTTTATTTCCTTTTGAAGGAAAAGAATTCATAGGATTTGTTACAAATATAGATGTTAGTTGTTACTATTGTACTACATGTGATTGCATAGTATGTTTAAATTATCGTTTTAAAATATGAAAAGTTGAAATGTGAAAATTTCGAATTGTGAACAATCTTAATATTTTGTTTGTTTTATTATTTGTTATTTTCGGCTAGAAAGTATTGGTGATTGTAGGTTAAATACCTTGTCTACAATATGTTATGTTCTGTTTTGGAAGATTCTATGTGTATTGTATGTAGGATCAAATAGTTATTTTAATCGTATTGTCATGTTTTGACTCATAGTGTTAGTCAGTGACTTTGCATGTAATCTATGTTAGTATAGAATTATTCATGTGTGTGAGTACACATTACTATTGTGTGTTATTTTACACTGTGTTACTCATTTCACTTATTACTAATATTTTGTTCTATTTTTGTTTTCTTTTTATTTACAAAGTTGCATATATCTAACTATGGAAAACTTTGCATATATACATGTATACAAGTAACTAAGAAGAGGGGTTGAAAGATAAAGTAAATTTTTTTTATTTTTTAGAGTTTATTACACATTAAGTGTCGTAATACTATAAATGGGGTTCAATCACCTTTAAGGATTGTTTGTAAAATGGGTATTCGTACTAACATTTACAAAATATTTATTGCACGTGAAATATGCAGAGGAACATCTATAGTCAGATGTATAGCAATAAGTATTCATGACAATGTTACAATACAATTGTTCGGAATATTGCAAAATTCATTACTACATTGAAGATTGTTACAAATCAGAATTTGTTATAGTCTCTCTGTTTGTTTAGGGTGATTTGTTCGATCCCTATATTGTTGATATTCTTTGATGAAGTGATCATCCTTTGAAAGAAAATATGCCACGAGATCAGTTATTTCATCTAGTGACACTTTTGTTATTGATGCTTTTACCGAGTTGCGTTTTTCTTTCTCGATATCTGAAGTCTTGCGTTCATTGTTAAAGTGTATTCTGTTCAGGACAGCTCTGTTTGTTACGCTGCCTTCCAAGTGGTAAGTGTGATATTCTTCACACGGTTCTAAGGCTTCTATAGGTACGATGAGCGGTCGTTCGGGCGCTTCCTTAGGTTGGAAGATATAGTAATTCTTTACCAGGTCGAAATTACGGAGTGTTCCAATCGTGTATTCCCATTTCAGTTTGTATCCATAATTAAGAAAATAGGGTGACGTTAGTTGATCGTTTATGTATATATAACTTTTCGTAGTGTTCTTGTTCTTGTCTCGTAAAAACGTCTAGTATATTAATTTGTGAACTAGCTTCGTTTCATGTACTCTGTAATTATTGTTCTGGAAATCCTTTGGCGTCGGATGTAGGAAGTTGAAGCTTAGTTGAAAAATCTGGTGGTCAAAAACGCTGTAAGCGGAAAGGTCTTGTGATGCCTTTGCTACGAGATTATCAAATGTACATGTTATAGGTATTCTAAATTCATAGTCGTAGTCGTACAAAAAACGTTCTGTGAGACTGTAAAATTGTTTCAAAATTGGATACGCTGTCTGATGGTACTTATCGCGTCCCATATTTTTGGTGCTACGTTTAACTGTATTTGTGTTCTCAGAGGGTAATGGTGGGAAAAATTCAGAAACACGATCTTTCAGATTGTGTAACGGTGCAATTACAAAGTTATATTCCCGTTAATCGAATGGCATTACAAACCAATTACGATAGCTTAACAGTGGGTTATAGTTGCTGTTATGGGGATTATTCAGTGTTCGGGGATCTTTGTCCTGAAACCATATTGTTTCCATGACTGTTGCTGTAGGGGATTGTTCGTTATTAGATTGTTGGAAAAAGGATTTCCGACTGTTGCTTCGGGGTGTTACGGCGTACGGGAAGCGTAAATTGTTCGGTCTAATATGTGACGGATATCTATGTGATATACGTTGTTGAACGTGATATTGCGGTAACTCGTGTTCATTATCGCTTGGTGGAGGGGGCAGTACTGGAGGTGGGTAATTAGGTAAAGATGGCGAGTGATATACTGTGTTGAACGTGTGATCGTTACGTGGTCTGTTATTCTGATAACTATGTATGCTAGTACTAGTTCCTTGTTCTGTTACATTTGTTCTATTGGAAAAGGAATCTTGATTACGTTTATCTGTTTGCTTTCTCTTTGTTACTTGTTCTTTTATAACCTGAGCAATCTCTTTGGGTGCTGGTTGGTTCAACGCTGTCTGTGTGTGTTGAGCGGAAGTGGCGCATTCCACTTCGACTCTCATAGTTTTTATCCTGTCGTTCGGGTTGTCGAAACGATCCTCTGTTTGCGTGCTACAGTCAGAGGCATTATCACGAATTGTTCCTGGACTGGAACGTCCTGATCCGGAACTTAGTTCTCCTTCCTCAACATCGTAGCTGAGGGGCGAATCTGCTCTGTATAGGTTCTCGGGTTCATAGTCCATTTTGTGTGCCATTTTCTCTCTTGTTTGCAAAGGTAATTCAATTTGTTACATATTCTTAACTTTGTATTAGTTACAATTTTATTGTTACAGGTGTATATATGAAACGTTGTTCATCATCAGTGTTATCTTTGTTACTATCTTTTATCCGTTACACAGTTACTATTCATTTGTCGGTATTATGTTTTTTGAAGACAATGTTCATTCATATTCGTACAAGAATATAATGGTTAGTACCAATGTGTTGTTTGTTATATATGTAATAGGTTTACATGTATTTTTACAGATATCTGTGGAATATGCTAAGTGTGGTAAGTATTAATACAATAAAATACAAAAAAATACATGTAATTAGTGAATAGTATGTGGTTTTGGAAAAGTAAAGAGAGTGTCTATTAGTAGAAAAGAATGTCTTTGCAGTAGTATAAAACATGTTAGTTGTTCGTGATTGAGTGCAGATTTACACTTCATATGTATCTGCCGAATGAGTGTCAAAATATGTGACTTCATTCGTGTGTGGTTGGTCATCATTTTTCAGAATATCTAAGCTATGACTGCGGTTATGCATTTTATTAGCTGCTAATTTCAAATGATTGAAATCTATAGGTGGAAGGTTTTGTATTTCTATTAGTTTTACTGATGGAATGAGGTTTTGTTGGTTTGTTGATGTAGATGATGGTTGCGGAATTTCGTACGGTGTTGTTTTATTAATACTTAGTGGAGGTTCATATGAACTTCCCTGAAAGGTTGATGATTGTTGTTGTAAGTTAGGCGCACTAGGGATGGGTGTTATATGTGGTGTAGTAATTGGTGGTGCTTGAGGTGTATTAAAAGATACATTATTTCCTAGACATTGATATGCAGGTGGCGGAGTGATTAGTTGTGGTGATAGTATAGGTAGTTTGTTTTCAGTTATCGTTTCTAATGGTTCAATTTTTAATGGTTCTTGTTTATATTTTCTTTCTTGCAATGGTGGTTTTTGTTTCTTCGGTGGTGAATCTATTGTCCGTAATGGTAGTCCTTTATCTGTTCTGCGAATAGTTGTATTATAGTGTTTATAATTAGTGTCAATATAAACTTGTGATGGTTTATCATTGTCGTTGTGATCTGTTATATGTGTTATATCTGAAGAGTGTCGTCGAAAAATGTTCTTCCGTGGTTTATTATGTTTGATATAATGTGAATAGTTCTCGTCACTATCGTGACTATTTTCTTCTTCATGAACTTGTGATACTAGTTGTGTTAATGTCTGTGAGAATATACCAAAAATTCCTGTTAAGAGTATTTTTGTAATACTTGCTTGTTTGCCAATTGCTTTATGAATTGCAAAAGCGTTGTAGAATTTTATTATAAGATTTGTTAAGAATAGTATCATGCTAATCATGGCGTATATGATTACCATTTTTTCTAAGATGTACCATGGCCAACCAAAGATTGATAATATCTGTTCTTTTAGCCATGCTCCATCAAAAATTTCTTTGGTCAATTTGGAAGTTATATTCATTACTATTTAGATCTTTTAACCATTTTAGTGATTGTTCATAATTTTTGTATGTTTGGAGTAATCCGAGTTGCTCAAGTTCTAGTAATTTTTGTGCATTTGCTGATGTAGCTTCCTGTAATGGTTTTTCGCGGTCTCGCATGTATTCGTGTAATAAATCTCGTTTTCGTTCTTGTATTAATTGTTCTCTACTGTATATTCCACTTTCTATCAAACTTGCTTTACTAAACATGTTGTCTAGTACTATTTCTTCAGGTGAAATAGTGTTCAGTATTGTTTCAACTTTTACAGGGTATGGTGTAACTCTGTATCTCGCTGTTCCTTCTGTGTCAATTGATATTAACTGATCAAAGTTACTATGTGAACATGGGACTTTTTTCGCCCATAAGTATGTTTGTCGTGTTAATTGGTGTACGTATTGTACTCTATTTTTGTATAGAATTGGTATTTTGTCATAACATTCGCGTGTTTGCGGTACATATAGTGGTGAAGATTTTTTCGCGCATTTGTACATTTTCATCACATTTACTCCTTCTTGTTTAACAAATATTGATCGGTCTCCAGTGAGGATGTATCCTAATAGTGGAGTGTTCTCATGTACTTGTGTTAATGTTAATTGTCTAAGGTTTCTAGTTTGTTCGCAAATTTGTGAATAGAATTCAATAGCTTGTAGACTTATTCGTGAGTAAATGTTACTCATATAAAGATCCATTTTCATGTTCAAATGTGTATTTTCGTTTACAAAACCATAGTAGTATTGTTTGTTATCTTCGTCTTCATATCGTGTTTGTTCTGATATTATTTGTTCTGGTTTTATTCGTATAAATTTTTTGTCGTCATATGCATATCGAATCCGTATTCGTAGATGATGTATATATCATCATATTCTGTTTTGTGTAATGGTTGGAGTGAGCCACAGTCGCGTTCGACGAGTGGGAATACTTCGAATCTAGTTGCGATCGTGTCTGTTTTGTTTAATTTTATTTTTTGTGTTATGTCTGGTTGTTGGACTGTTGGCCATTCAGCGTTTGTTTCTATCCAATATCTATCTTGATATTTTACCATGAATGCGTCAAATCTAATTAGTTCAAATAGTTGACAATGGGTTGGTGGTTCTCATACTATTGTCGCTCTTGTTAATGGTGTTGGAGGCATTCCCCTTTACGGAGATCGCAGGGTAGTTTTGTTCCCATATATGATATTTCTTCGTTATCAAGGTTTAGTATCAGTGATACTTCACGTATTTCTAGTGTCCAATCTAATATATCTATTCTATTTTGTTTTCGTGGTCCTTTCATGCAGTTTGATTGTGCATTTTTAATTGCGTTTGGTATCCACATTGGGTTTGAATAGTCATAAACTATTCGTCCGTATGGTAGTACCATAGGAGTATCAAGGTCGAATTGTATTCTGCCTTGCATGTCTTCGATCTTTTTCTGAAGTGGTGGATTCGCGATGTAGTTGAATGATATATTATATCTTGATGGTTTATATCTCGTGTTTTTGAGTAGATTTATTCTAGCGAGTTCGTTTCGAACTTCGTCCGCGTCTAACATTTTTGTTCTTTGTGCATCTGATACGTAATAACTTAGTCTGTTTGCTCTAATGTAGTCGGTGTGTTGTGAACACCATTCTACACGTTCTTTAATTGTTCCTGCAACTGCGTATGCTTTTATTTCTACTGCTTGTGCTTTTGATAATAATTGTACTTCTGTTTTTGTCATATCTAGATCTAATGGTTTGAACTTGCATGTGCTAATTTTGTTTAGTCCGTAGTATTTGACATTTGTGATTTCTTCCGCATCAAAATCATAATGTTCTATGAATATATCTTGTGGTCCAGTTGCGGAGCCGTTAATATTCTGTCCAGTTATTTCTACAAAATTTATTTGTGTTTGTCTTTTTTGTCGTTTGTTGTTCATATTGAACTTGTCCAGTATACTGTCTGTTAATCGTTCTCTATAGAAATTCAAATTTCGTGTCCATTTGTCGATAGCTATTTCCCACATAGCTTCGTAATCTGAATAGTTTTGTGTGTTATTTGATTCTTCTACCTTTGGAGAGGTGTTGGTGTGATTGTGTTGGAATACATAATGTTGGAGGTTATCATATTTTTGTGGATTAAATGTGTGGTAATTATTAATAGTATTATAATTTTTTGTGTTATTTTTATTTTTAAAGCGTTGAATTTGTATTTCCATGTTTTCGTTGATACGGTCTTTAATGCGTTGTCTAGCTTCATTTTTTAGTCTTCTTTCCATTTGTATTTTTGTTTCTACTTTCATATATATGTATATTATTATTAATAATAATATGAGTATAATAGCTTTCAGTTGAAGCGACATGTGTATGATAGACCTGTATGTGGACTGTAAAATGTTGCAAACCCTAAGGTTTGTTTTGTATATCTATCGAATTTGTATATAAATTCAATGCAGATGAAAGGTGCTGGGATTGTTGTTGTGACTATTGATGGTGTTGTAGCGTGAAATGGATGGTTTAAAATAGTGTTATATTTTATCGTTGTGCTAAATTTTAGTTCAAGAGATGGTGTCGCTAGAACGTTAAGGGCTGCGTTGCGCTGGCGATGCGTTAGATTTAAAGTATTTGTAAGTCTATTTCTTGAACAATTGGTTAGTGTATCACCAAGGTTGGTAGGTCCGTATAACGGTGGGTTGGATTCCAAGTTTTGTGATCTAATGGGAAGAGATATGTGTGCTCATTTGTTCTACTTTGAGTTGGGGGGTTACAATTAAGTATGGGGGTTGATCTAACTCGTCTTGGGTGGCTTGAGGGTAATCTAATGTCGGGTATGAATGATGATGGGGATAATGCTGTATTTCTCGGGGGTTGTAAAACGTTGGGAATTTCAACTCTTGGTACGCTTACTGATGTGTTTGATGATGATGTTTGATTTGTTCTTACTGGTGTCGTATTTGTTTTTGTGGATTGTGCTGATGTTGCTTACCAAAGTGAACTATCAGGTGAATGTAATGGTTGTACTCGAAAATGTTCATGAACAAAGTTAAAGTCTTGTCTTTGTGAAAATGTCGGTGGCAAAAATGGATTTGCTCTTAGTTCGGATGGTGTTGGTGTATGATCAGTATTGGTACTTGAGTGTGCACTTGGTAAACTGAGACTAAAATTGTGTAGTGTAGGTGTTCCTGTTCTAATTGGTGGTTCTGAATGTCCTGTTTCTAAAGGTCTTATTATATTAGATTCTATGTCTGTTGAGCCATATGATACTAATGTTGAGTCTTGTGTAGGGAATGACAATGACGATCGACGTCGTGCTCTTAAAAGCTCTTCTTTCCGGTCGTTCCCGTTGTACAGTATACGGGTTTTCGTTATCTGGATTTAGTGTGTCATCTATTTCTGGTGAAGTTGGAATATTTGTTAGTTCTGTGACTTCGTTATGGTGTGGTCTTTCTGGGTGATTGTTACTTTGATTATTACTTGATGACGCAATTTTTGCGGGCTATTTGTTATGCTCCTGAGCCAGGTCAGTGGGGTGGGATATTAATGAATGGTGGTTGTAAAATAATGTGGTGTTAATTCTTGTCCTGGTGTATGTGTTTGTGCTCCTAGGTTTGATATCCAAATTTCGTTATGGTCTAATCTGAGATTTAACTGATATATTATAACGTTACCGTATAATTGAGAGTTTTCTGGAAATCCGATTTGGAGATAGAATTTTTGTGAGTGTAGGGTGTAGTAGATGGATTCTTCAATATCAGGAATAGGATCAATTTTTATGGATATAGAAAATATTCTATTAGATTTAATTACATTCTTATGAAAAAGTAAATTATAATTGCAATCTTAATAAATTTAAATATTTCTAGTTCTATAATATCTATATTAGATTTGCAGATATGGAATATATCAGAGTGTATTTCATGCATGGGTTGTGATTATTGTACTGGTGGGCTTGCATAGACAACTCTACGGTTTCGAATGATTTCAGTTATGGTTACTATAGCTAGATACGTTGAAATTACTACGATACATGGTACGAGAAAAATAGTTAAGAAAAATATTACTTTAGATAATAGTAAGTAGGTTGCTATTAATGCTTCTGTAAAATCAATATTTGAAACTAATTTTATCTGTTCTTTATGTGTTTGTGTATGTTAGTATGAATGTTAGTGTACATTAGATAAAATGCTTCACTGAAAAGTGACAGTTATTTACTGTTGTAACTGACACTTAGCGGTGTCGCATTATCAAATTTTGTGAGAATTAAAATGATGCGTGATAGATGACTATGACAATGAATGGTATCATTCCTGTTGTTGCTTCTTTGTTTTGTCGTCAATAAGGTTTATAATTTCCTTTTTTAAAACTACTAGAAAGACAGTGTGTAACTCGTTCAAGTTTACACACTCTTGAGTGTTAATCTGTTGTTTCAGTACTTCAAATTCTGTGATTGTTTCCGTACAAGGTGCTGTGTTTTTAAGTAAATCAAAATGTTTTTCTCCCCAAAAGGGTTTTATCTCTTGTTTTGTTTTTATTATTCCTTCTATGATAAAGAGATAGTTTTGAGGTGATACTTTGCAATTTGTTAGTTGAACGCTATTGTCGTCAAAATGTATATGACTGCTAGGTGGGAAGTCAAGTTCAATAAAATTGTCTATTTGGATTGATATTCTGATGACAAGTTGATTTGTACTAAATGAATTCAAAAATTCTGAAACTGACAACATAGGTGGTGTTTCATTATGATGGTGACTATGATGATGTATGAGTCTTTCCGAAATAAAATTAAGGTAATTCAGTTTTACATGTTTTGTCGAGTTGTTTTCGGTAGAAAAGTTGATAAAGGTGTGAGAGAAATTTCTAAAGACAGTTGATACAAAATGGTTCCGAATGATTTCAGAAATACTGAGGATTGAAATTTTTTATTCTGTTTAAGAATGAGACTTGAGATAGTTTATGATTCAAGAGATTATCTCTACAATTGAGAGTTGACAATGAAATATTGTTAAATTTGGAATAATTTTAAGATTCTGTGTTGAATTTGGAACGGAGTTTTTGTTTTAGCTTCAACTTTTCTGATCAGCTTAGCTGAAAATAAGAGTATTTGTGAGAAATTGAGAAAATGAGAAAATCTTTCTGATTCTAGAGAAGTTGTGATTTGTACAAGACAAAATCGGAGTTGTGATTTTTACTCAAATGTTTGAGGCTCTCTACAATGTTGGTGACATTTTCATATCTTCCGTTTTTCTTTCTTGGTTCTTGAAGTTGCCAATTTTACTATTTTTTCTGGTTTTAATATTTATTTTGAATTGTTATCCTTTGATCTATAAGTGTCTTTTGTAGATAATCTGTGGCTTTCTTGTCACTGTATTCTTCTTGTAATTGGTATGTTTGATTGATTACTGACGTTATCGTTTTGCTAGTTGGTAAGATACCAATTAGGAAGTTACCGATACCTATTATAATAGTTGTAATTGGTTTCGAGTAGGTTTTTTATTGATGGTGTTCAATGATGTTGTTCAGTGAAGATGGTGTCTCCATCTACTTGCTTTTGTAAATCCTTTGATATTTTAGTTCTAATTAGCTAGTTTAGTGCTAATGTTCGTTAAATGGTGCAGAAATGGTGCAAATGGTGCAAATGTTGCAAATGGTGCAAACTGTTAATTAGTCTTTTTGTTAGCAATGTCTTGCGCTGATGGATGGTGTTGTGTTGAAATGTCTACTTCAACACGTTATTGATTGTGTTAGATCTATTTTGTTAATCACCATTTGGTAAAGGTGGTAAATGTTAGTTGAGTTGACATTTGTAGTTTGTTACTAATTGCGTCTGCCTGGGAGCCGTTTGTCCCGGTACTTTGTTGTTCAAGTCTCTTCATCTTACTGATGAAGATGGTTGTTTTAATCCTTTTTCTGTTTAAATGATTTGTTTGTTTACTAATGAGGTATTTTGTTGTTAATGAGGACTGTGACGTCCGTCTTTTTAACGTCCGTTTTTGTTTATGACGTAGGTTTGGGTTATGACGTCTTATTTGTTAAAATGTCATTGTGAAATGTTTAATTAGCCGAAGGTCATTCGACCGATTAATGAGATTTGAACTAAATTATATTTGTATTTTTCAGTTGATGAATCATCTCACCCTGGATTCTCACTGTCTGGGTTGTTACATGTAAGCTGTAACATACGTATTGTTACAACGAATGAATTGTTACCCTATTCTTACTGGATTGTTACGCATAGTTATATCACTATTTGGTTATTATTTGGCGTGTATATGTGTGAAATAATTCTTTTAGGCTAACGGTGTTTGTCAACAGTGTTATATGTTGTTGTCTTTGTTCTGGATTGTTATTGTGTTATTCGTTTTTTAAAAAGAGGAAGTTATTCCAATTTACAAAGAGGAAGTTATTCTTTTCTTTTATACTTATGTTGTTTGTGTCGAATTCATTATTTTCTATTTCGTATTCGTTTTAGTGTTTTCTGTTTTGTAATATTAGTAATTTTGCTTTACCTGTTCCGTATAATTATTATTAGTGTTCCCTTTTTTTATATTATTTATCGTTTTGTAATAAGTTGTATATTTTTAATGTTGATTTCTACAAAATATCTATTCCATTCCGTGAGTCCTCGGTTGTAGAGGATATTGTTATTTGATTCAATTTGTTATTTGAGATTTGCTTTTTGTTTTTTACTTCAATTAACTTCAAAATCGTCTATTCCAGTTCCAAGCCTGTGAACATCAAAATACCGTTTGTTTTTTGTTTTATTGTGTTTTGATGTTTTGTTTACATGAAATTACCACGAGTAATCCTTAGCGATTGGTTCAGGGGCCACTCTCATAACCAGTTTGTTTTATAGTAGTTTTTTGTTATTTGCTGTTACTTGTTGCTTGCCTTTTATTGTTTTATTTGTTCTTTGGTATCTGTTGTCTTATTTGTCAGTGGATTTATGTGGTGGAGGCCTGTGTTGGAGATGGATGAGTCCGGAGGTGAATGGAAGGTGATAGTGACCGTGAGAGGAGGTTGTGACTTGAGGTATGTGAAGAAGATCTATGAACGAGTTATGTATGACGAAGGAAGAAGATGTTGATGATGAAGATAGTATTCACCGTTTTGTTAAAAATTATTTATTTTATTCTTTGATGTCGTTGAAGGTGTTAATACATTTTGAGAATTTGGGATCTCATATATGTGAAAAGTTATATTGCGTGATCGATCTGGTGAACGGCAGTCCGAGGTTTGTTATAATCTATGTTTTTAACGGTTGGGGGTTGGGTTAGGTGAATCTGATATTAACTCTTTCAAAATTGATATGTTTTGTACTTTTTGTGTATTGTCAGTATTAATGTTTTAAATATAGATGTTCTTTTTGATTGATTTTAATTTCGGTGGTATACACACGGGTTCGGGTTGGGTAAGTGTGTTAGTAGAAATACTGAATGTATACCGGGTCCATGTTTGGGTACATGCAAGTCTATTACAAAGCTGGAGAATACATAGTGTTTGTTAGCAGAAAATTATTCTGTATTAAGTTAGGTAGGCATAAATATAATTCGTGGATAGTATAGTTTGTATGTAGTATGTATACATATATATATATATATATATATATATATATATATATATATATATATATATATATATATATATATATATATACTAATATTGACATTGCAATGTAATAACGTATAATGTTGGGGTAGTAGCTTTAGCTTGTGTAGTAATAGGTTTAGCTTGTGTGTTAATAGTTGTTAGTATGAATTATCATAGTTTCGTTTAAGGAATTACATATTTATTAATATTATGTAATTAGTTATTAATAATATTATTATTATTATTTTTATTATTTTTACGTTTTGGCTATTGTAGTGTGACCTTCCTTTTCCGAAGGTTATATTAGTAGTAATAGGGTGAGCAAGGCTCCCCGGGGGGTGTAGACCCCATGTATTAAGATAGGGTATAGGAGTAATTTTTGAGAGAAAGTCTACACTAATGTATTAAGATAGGGTATAGGTTACATGTATTAAGATAGGTTATAGCGGCCGCCACGTATTAAGATTAGGAATATGCTCCGCCACGTATTAAGATTAGGAATAGCCGCCGCAACGTATCAAGATTAGGAATAGCCGCCGCAACGTATTAAGATTAGGAATAGCCGCCGCAACGTATTAAGATTAGGAATAGCCGCCGCAACGTATTAAGATTAGGAATAGCCGCCGCAACGTATCAAGATTAGGAATAGCCGCCGCAACGTATTAAGATTAGGAATAGCCGCCGCAACGTATTAAGATTAGGAATAGCCGGCGCAACGTATTAAGATTAGGAATAGCCGCCGCAACGTATTAAGATTAGGAATAGCCGCCGCAATGTATTAAGATTAAGTATAGGGACCAGGGTATTAGTAGTATAGTGTGAGTAGATCAGCCGCATTTTTGGGAGCCGGTCATTGGCCTTTCCGCGCAGGGAATTGTACAGGCGGGGAATTGAACAGGCAGCGCGCACGGGAAATGTACAGGCGGGGAATTGTACAGGCAGCGCGCACGGGAATTGTACAGGCGGGGAATTGTACAGGCAGCGCGCACGGAAATTGTACAGGCGGGCAATTGTACGGGCAGCGGGAATTAACGGATAATTCCCCTCGCAGTAAATTTCAACCTGTTTATTGGTATAACCAGCGCAATGTATTAAGATTAGGTATAGCCGCCGCAATGTATTAAGATTAGGTATAGCCGCCGCAATGTATTAAGATTAGGTATAGCCGCCGCAAGGTATTAAGGTCAGTTATATCCACTAAAATTGAGAAAATTGAAAATTTTTAAAAGAATGAATTATGAAGATACAAAAAGACAGACACAGTATTAATCAAGTACATTATAAGTAATTTTAAACACAACAGAGAGCGCTCACAATACGAAAATTGATTCAATAAATTACAAGTTCAGGGGTACAGTATGAATTCCATCAGATAACACTTTTTGTTTAGGATAAAAATATGAGAGTCCTTTCTTTGTTTGTTCATAGGTAGCGACGCAGTGTTTGATTGTCCGAAATCCTCTTTTTGTAGAAGTTAAATTGATTATTTCTTTCATCACTCGCCGATATTTTTCCAATGGTCCATCTCCGGTCTCTTCCAATGTTCGTTTGTTCAGTCCTTTGCTGCTGAATTTGTACTTATCCGATTTGGCATCGTAGCAACAATATGTTTTGCTACAGAGACAAATCATTTCAGTACATCTAAATTCTTCCTTGAACAGACCTGGTTCACGCTTATCGTGCTTTTTATGTTTATCACAACAAGTTCTAGTGAAGAAATTTTGTACAGCATCAGCTTTGAAAGAATCATCACAATCGTGTTCCCTCAGAGTTTCCCAATCTGCTTTTTTAGATGGACGAATGCAATCCTACAAATTATCGTGCGCTAGAGCTAAGTATAAGGAGTCAGTGTCCATTTCTAACTCTTCGAACGTGTCGACATCGCAAAATTTATCAAAAAAATTGTAATAAAGCTCCAACATACGTAATTTTGCGTACTGAAGTACAAAAAAGCCGACTATTATCGGTTCACGGTGCTCAATTTTTTATTTTACAAGTTCAACTTCGTATAGTTCTTTTGACACACTGTTAAGTCTCTTAAACAATTTCCCGTTGATAGCTTTGTGTGTCTTTTCATCGTTCAAGTATTTTGTCTCTGTATGTCTGCTTCTGTCCATGATTTGGTAACCATAGGAACTATTCCCTAACAATTTCATTGTTTCTGCTACAACACTTGATTCAGGATTTTCATCTCCAACTCTTCTAGCATCAACAACCGATTGGACAAAATTGTTGAAGCATTTTTTGGGTGTGTACTGAACGAAGCGATAAATTTTGGTGCATTTTAGCCCAAGACCAAGGTAAAAGTTGAGTAATGGTGTTATGACTGTTCCATTCTCCAACTTGAAGCTTGAAATTAACATGCGTTGCGGTTGCTTGAGTAAATCGTTATCAATTGCATAATCCCTCATATAATCACCAATATCTGCTCGACTAACATTAAAGTTTTTAAAGATTGGTGGAAAGTTCGAGAACTTGTATTTCAACCCATCTGGAACTTCGAGATCACACTGAACGTAACCAAATAGTTTATCTTCTCTTATCTTTGTAAGTAGATATTCTTGAGTCAAAGGTAGCTTGAATGGGAAATTGATTCTCACGTGAATTTTTACAGATTCATCACCTTTGACAGTTTCCCACCAGTTACATTCCCATATCTCAACAACTTTATATCCTTTGTTTCGCAAATAGTCTCGTCTTAGTTCATCGTATTCCCGTTTCTTTAATCCTTTCTGAGTCTCTTCCTCTGACATGCTTGCTCTTGCTTCCTGACATTCACAAAAGTGAAAGTAACAACCCATTGCTTCAAAAATAGTTTTACAGTGAGCACAAAATCCGTCTACATTAAAACAATCAATCTTTTTCTGAGTTCCAGTTGCGTAGTAGCTTTCAATAGTGGAGTTAGGACGCTGAGATTGTAGGTACGACATAACCATGTTCTCAAATTTCCTCGATTTATTTTGTCTAGCTTTAAACTTCTGAGAGTCTGAATCAAACTCCCATCTAGTGTAAAGCCCAGTGGGCATTTCTTGACACATTGAGAAGGGGTAAAGTTGACTGGCGTCTATACCCACAATTGATTTGCAAATGTTTTTTGTGTTTCGAATGTAGGTTTGATCCACAATTGCTTTTCTAGTAAACACAATAGAGGGACCACCGGTCATATCTTCGCGTATTTTATCATGTAAATCTTTGTCTGCTTCAACGAAAGGATAGAATTTGCTATTAGTTGATTTGTGTAGACAAATATTTGCTAAATTAGGTAGTGTGCAACCCAGTTTTAACATATCAATCCCTTTGTTATGATAGAATTCCATCATTTTCTGCATCGCTTCTAGTGTCGGGACAACATCTTTGTTATTATACCACCTGACAAAGTCTTGAAAAGTTGTCATTTTTTCGTGCTCCCACACACTTTCCAGGTAATTGTAGTTGTCGAATCCCGAGGGGGGCACTACCTTCAACCTAAGTTTTTTCAGAGCCTCCTGTGGGGAAAGTCCACTATTCAACAATTTTGTGAAATCCGTAAATTCTTTTTCCAAGGGATTGTGATCTCTCAACTTACTAAAGAAACATTCGTAAGGGGGTAGGAAAGTTACATCCAATTTGTTTGGTGAGTCGAACCATTCATAAGCGAAAAATCCTTTGGTCTCATTTGTCTTGTAAGCTTTGAGGAACGAATCTAGTGATGTTGCTCCACCAAGAAAGTTTAGAATATCGAGAAATTGAACATCGCCAAATTTAAAGGATACAAAATGATTAGTTTTTTTAATAACCGTTGGTTGAATATCGCGCTCGTGAATGAGGTAGGGTAGTAAAAAAGACTTGATAAGATTCAGATCATATTTCCCGCTGTTGAATCCAAATACAGGTAAAATGCTGACATAACGTTCAAAATGTTTTTGTAGTTCGAGAAGTTGATTTTTCTGAATTTGGAGGAATTGAGTTGACATATCAATTTCTTCTTCTTCGATATATTGAAATTCAAACATTGGAGTACTCTCATCTTTCCTTCCATTTAGCTTCTCGAAAATAGAACTTACTCTGTTTTTAATTGCATTTTCAATTGAGGAAAATTTTTGCAACATTTCTGCTTTACTTCTGCTAGCTAGTTCTTCTAATGCTTCAACAAAAGATACAATCAGTGTCTTGGGGTCTCTGTTGCAAAGGAAAATAAGTTCTTGTAAAAAATTAGAGGAAATTGACACAGATATTGGTTCATGTTTTCCTATCCAAGTAGTTGTATTGGTATCTTTTAGTTCATTAGATGGAACGCAGATTGATTCGAAGTCAAATACAGCCAAGTTTTTGAACAGTTTTTGTTTTTCCTCATATCCAATTCCAAAACCGTCAAGTTTATCGAACAAAGTTTCTCTCAAAGTGTAAACACTCTTCGGATAAATGTGCTGTATCCTATCTTTGCAAGATTTCACGTGACGGTGGAAATTACCAGCACGCTTAATAAAGGTATCACAATTAGGACAGCGGAATCGCTTGAAAAACGTGTTGATATCATCAACATAGCAAATGTGGTTGTTGTAGCGCAGTAGATTAATGTTGTTCTCGTACATCTCAATACTTCTTCTGGCAAGTTCACCCACAAAATCCCCGTCCTCAATGTCATAAATTAAAATGTTGTGTTTTATAGCGTTTTCAACAAACACAAGGTGATCCATTGACACTCCTCTAAAGTTAATTGCGTCATGACCAGACTCGTGGAGAAAGTCACTGAACAACTTAGCTGCGTTTGTTTCCAGCTCAGCTGATCCATACAAGTGAACAGCCACAGCTCTAAACAAGCAAAGGTAGTCCTTGTAGGTTTCTCCGTATCCATTCGTAACAAGACAATTTACATCGCTTCTCCTCAACAACTGTTCAGGTATAACAGCATCTAAACATCCCATTGGGATATTGTTGAGAAGAGCACAGAAAACTGTTACATTCGTAGTTAGTGCATACCGCCATTTTGTGTTTGCCCTTTCTTGAGCACAAGTCTCAATCAAATCCAATTTCTCTACTCTATCCTGAAGTGAGACTAAGTCTCCCTTAGAACAAAGTAAATGAGACTTCTCAAAGAAGGTGTTGTTCTCATGAGCATAAAAGTATCGGTATTCGTCTGTGTCAACATTTCGTAAAATAAATCCCAGGGATAAATTTATTTTTGCAGCACAGTTAAGCTTTTCAAACACTTCATTCAGTTTTTCATTAATTTTGCTGGGATCAAGTCTCGACAATTTAAAATTGAATACTCTATGTCTCCCATTCTCCATCTCAGTATTGTCAAAGAAGTGTTGACAGGCACTAAGTTCCTGCTGTAACTGTTCGTTATTCCTATCCAATTCTTCCGATTCTAGTACTTCTTTCAAGCTTTCGCTGGATTTGGTTCTAATTTTGGTCGATGTTCCGTGTTTCCGTCTCTTATGTTGTTGAAGAGAATAAAAACTTGGAAATTCCTCCAAGCATATAGTGCACACTGTACTAAGCTTCTTTTCTTGAGGAGCGTGATGCTTAGCAAGGTGGTAGTTCAAGTCCTCTTTCCTCTTTGTGTAGAAATGTGGACACTTGGGACATTTTAAAGTCCCACTATCACACGATTTTTTTGTGTCGAGCCATTTGCTGCTTGACAACCATTTTCTCGCACTTTGCGCATTTGACAGGTAGATTTCTATCAAGAGAAGGCATTGTATTGTTGTGATCCAAAATAAATTGAATAAATTTTAAGTATATTGCCGAGCAACTGTATCTGATAACAAAGTGAGAATGAATACAATTTTTGGTTTTTTAGTTAGAATAACTTTTATGACTAATTATTTCCATATAAGGAAATGACGAAATTTCTATTTTTAGTAACATTACGCAATACGAAAGTTCAAGAACTTCCTACGAAGCAGTCACAGTGTTACATTATACATTGTATTTAAATCCAGAAAACATCAAAAATGTGTAACCTTATTCCTTGGAGGAAAATCCGAAATCTTAAGTTATATTTATTTGTCATATTGCTGATTTGTGTTACTTTTTTACAAAACAATACTATTCTTCCCAAAACAGACTTCTTAACAAAATCTATCTGTCAGATGTTTGCTCACTTAGAGAATACAAATATTATTGTAAACAAACCAATTTTGTTATTTCATCGATAAAACCCTAAATGTGTTTTTACAATAATATTAAAACATTAGAGAAGAAAACTCCTACTTTAATTGAAGATAACTTATATACAATTGACGTTAACGTGATTATATTAAAAACTACAAACCAATCAAAATTTGGTATTAAGAAACTTGTTGTAAAAGTTAATGATATCGTTTTGCTTATCTCATTCTCTTTTTAACATTTTTTTATTTTAATAGATTAATACGTGAAATTTTACTCATTTGTGAAACATGTTGATCAAAAACCACTAACAAATATTGGAGAAGATTTACAAGAGAAAAGAAGGTATACCTGATTCATACAAAATTGACGAAATTGATGTAGATTCATACTTTTTTTTACAATTTTTTGGACATTTTCACAAAATCCAACAGAATAATCCGATTTAGTAAAGGACTTGAGTATGCAACGTTCTCTGTTAAAGAATTTGAATATGAGGAGTTTATTGCGAAACAGTCTTTCGATTTATCCTGAGAATTGCATGTAAGCAAATACGAATTGTTGTTCATTTTGAACTCCGTCCCCGATATATTGGAACAGTACAGAAATATTTCACAAACAAACTTTGTTCCTCTCCCAGAACCAATAGCAATAACTTCTTCACTACAGAGTGCTTTGTACTTCCATTTTTACAACGACTACAATGCAGTGGGAGTACTGATCAGGCTCGGAATTCGTTTACCTAACGCATATATACAGAAATTTGATTCAAAAAATGGAACATTTTCCGAGATTGATCTGAAATTTGACGAATTGGAAAAAACTTTTCAAAGCCTGACTTTTTTGGTAAATTATGTCACTTCATTTCAACTTAAATAGACCATTTTAGGTAAAAGCATAGTCGGAAACCTGTATGTATCCTTCACTTCCTACCTTGTTAGAAAATTTTACCCAAATTTGGATTTGAATTTCAGTTCGTCAAGAAAATTCAAGCTAAACGTCACTTTTTCTCATAAAATTTTCCATCTTTGGTCACTGTTGTCTGATTGGACAGAGCACACTATATATAGAGGTTGTTGATTTTGACATTATCATTTGATCCAAGTTCTCTGAAAACATCATCACTACTTTCTCACATTATACTAACTACTCCTCAACATTTTATCCTGCTATCGAGCTCCAACATTCACTTTCTTCTTGTTTAAAAATACTTACTTTAGTTCTAACTTTTGTTTAAATCTAATTTATATATCTTGTTCCCCTCCTAAAAAGGAAATTTGCTGCTTTATAACTTTCTCTCCACTGATTGCTTTTATCACGTTCTCGACAAGAATCTTTTCATCCATTCTCATCACTTTCTAACAAAAACCTCTTCTATCATTTATTCCAAAATGGAGTTCACCGTTCAAAATAATAACCTTCTGTGCTCATTTTCTTTTACTGAGGATATTGCTCGGATAGAAGTTCGAGATTTATCAAACGGACTGTATGAGTCTCTGATCACTTTACCCATTACTGTGTGGCACATCATTGAGCACCAGCGACAACAGTTTGATACATATCATCAGGGACAGGTCCCAATCACAGAGAATCAGCTCGGAACTCACGCGATGGGACACGAAGTTGCTGTTGTCAGTGGACAAAACTATCCTCACGATAATGGATCTGATTTTCCTGCCAACTACGTAGCTGGAAATATTCAGTACACATTTCCTTGGGAGGAAGGGCAAATTCCAAACAGTTGGTTCACTGCACCGGATGTAGGTGAAGTATCAGGCCCGGAGGTGGAAAATAATCTTCTCCAAATAGCTTCAAGAGCTCATAGTAGAGAACATAGCGAGTTGAGTATCGATACTAGTACCGCCACGTCATTTAACGATCTGGAAAACTTTGATCCAGCGCAGTACTATGGATCTACTGACATGTCAACTACACCCTCGATGACAACCCCATCGATTGGGGAAGGAACAGCTCACAACCCTATCTTTTTGAGTGATGTACCTAATACCCCAGTCACTGTTCAACCAACTCAACTACCTGGTAGAATTGAGCGACAAAGAGGTTTCGGTAATGAAATTCAGAACTTAACAGAATATGTTATTGAACCTCTTTTTGAATGATTTCTATGTTCAATTTTGTAAACTATTTTGTATTTGTTCGTAAAAATAATATAATTTTTTTATAGTTTTCCAGAACAAAAGATTAACACGAAAGGTTACTTGATAATTTAGGTACTTGGTTATTATTGAAAATTTGTTTTTCGGCAATTAAGAAAAATACCGAATTTAATTTTGATATTTAAGAAAATTGTCGAATTTATTTTCGATATTTAACAAAAAATGTCGAGAAAAAATTCGATTTTTAAGAAAAAATTACTGTTACAAATCCGATTTTTAAGCTGCAAGAACAGATTCAGAACTTGTCATTTTAAAAATTATTAAAACTTATGTTTTTTGCTTAAAATCATACCGTAAAACTAAGAAAAATGAGAAAAAAATTGCAGTTTGGTAACATTTTTGATTTTTAACGAAAAATCTGAGGTTCTATTTTTGACTTTTAACAAAAAATGTTGTGTGAAAATTCGACATTTAACAAACAAATCGACTTCAAATTTCGACTTTTAGAATATACACTAATAATAAAACATTTTAGTACAAACACTTTATTACTTTCTAACTTCAAAGTACAACATGGGGTTATCAATTATTCCATGACCATCTAGTAAACAATCAACAATTTTTATTAATTCACTCTCATACTTTGAGTTCTTAAGTGACTGAATTCGGTCGAAGAAGGATGATCTCAATGTTTGTGTGCTTGCATTTCTTTGCTCAGCTCTCAGTAGATGTCTCTTGAACTTTTTTCTACTCAATCTCTTCTTAGACACGCTGGGTAGTTTTTCAACAAATTTGTTTTCCGAATTATGTTGTACCGCTCTCTTCAATTGGGTGAAAACAAGTCCTGCTTCTTCCTTTGTGTGACCAAAAAATTGATGTTTATATAAGGTGTATAAGCAGTCCACTGTCTGATATTGAAAAGATAAATCATCCAATTTTTGGAGTAATTCATTAATGGAAGATGAAATGAGAATTATGTGATAAGAACAGTTTTTCAGAGGACAAAAAGTGTAATTGTGAGACGCAACAGAGTATTCACTAGTAAGCAAGTAAGGTTTATAATCCTTAACTGATACGCAAATGAACAAGGCTTTCTCACAAAATTTTTTTTATAAAAGTCAGGTAAAACTTGACACATAACTGCTGCCATTCTGTAACCAAAGTGATTTTGGAGTGATTCTTTTAAACTACCGTATAAGGAAATAACGCAATTCAGTTCAAACGCAGCGAAATTTTCATTTGAAAAATGACACAGTTCAAGAGACAGCAACTCAGAAAAATCCGTTGTTTTACTTGTTCTAAATATTTCAAACACTATTACTCGCTAATGCAACACAGACGTGCTAAACATCAAGATAAGTATGCTGCTCTAGTTCAAATGTTTGCTCAACTTAAAATTTCTGACTAAGTTTCCTTATAAGGAATTTTTGCAAAATGACGCAATTGAACTTTCCATATTTGGAAATGAAAGAAGGATAATGACATCATTACCAAATAAAGGTGATCGGAAACAATAGAGGAAGTAAAATTACAAGTCAAATCATTCAATTAATTTCTCTCTGTCACATTAAGTTGATAAAATGTCTCTCTCTAAAGTCTCTCCGTTTTACTCGAGTGCTCCGTCTATGCTTACCGATTCTCAACCTAAAACTGGAACTGATTCGGTTCCATTTTATATAGAGTTTGGTTCTAACCCAAAAAGATTTGGGAGATTTGCTGTGTCCCAGATTTTTAAAAACGGACAAAATTATTCCGAACCAACTTTCCAAGTCTTCAAAAAAGATAATTCTGGAACATTTGAGAAGTACCAATAACTTCAAATAGGAGATTACGAATTCAAGAAATTCTGTTTCCTCAAGAACAATATCCTGGATGGGGAGTTGGAACTGAGTGAGCACCCGACTCAATTTGATAAGAACCCATGTATGGAGGATGTGCTGCAACGATGTCACAAAGTCAGAGAGGTCAGCATAGGACGAAATCGACGAATATATGTGACTTTCATTCAATACGTTCAGGAGAATCCAGCCTCCATTTATGTGCAGATTCGGATCTTTTGTCGCAAGGAAAACAATGAGTTCAAGCAGGTGACTTATGTCAGCTACACTTTGGACGAGTTCAAGGAACTGATTCAAAATTTGAATGACTTTTCTATTATTGAACAATGTACATTTCAATAATAATTGTTGTGTGATTTTGTAATATGTCTTCTCTACAATAAATTTTTCATTTTAAAAATCTTTGATCTGAGAATGAGTTGGGATATTGGTTGCTCAAGAAACATTTTTTTGAATCTCAGGGACAAGTCAAAGGTTTTTCACGTTAGACTTCATTACGAACTTAAAAGATATTCCTATACTGTTCTTGAAGCTCAAAATTTTCCCAAATTAGAAAATTTGGACATAGAGTCCCAAATTTCAGAATTTAAGTGGGTTATTCACAACGGATTACGCAGAACAAGTCTTATATATCGTTCAGATAAACAACAAGTTACCATTTCACAACATCGTTGGAACGGATATCAGTGGAGTTTTCTGACAAATATTGAATTAAAAAAAGTAGAGTACGAGAACTTACTAGAGCATCTCCCTACACTTTTATCTTATATTGAAAAGTTTAAGAAAACTTGCATTGACATGGATGAAGGAACGCAAAGTTGATGGATATTGTCATTCTTGTCAACATATTCAATTGCTACGGAAGCATCCTTTCAATGTTTCCCGAAAATGAAAAACGCAAAAACTGTTTTTTAGCGGCCTGTAAAATTTGGGACGAGAATATAAATTTGGAGGAAATTAACCAAAAATTTCCTCATGGAGGACTTATTGGTTATGGAAATTCCTTTTTAGATTTTTTCTTTGCTAGATTGAAAGTTTTTCGATTACATGCTATACTACACGATTCTGCTGGAGCGGTTAAAGCAACAACAAACAAGGGACCAGGATACTGTTACATGTTACCAAATTTTCCAAGCTCATGTTTCTTGGGACATTTAACTGGGTTAATCTTTTGTGTCTTTATTAAATTTTATCATCCTCAAATTTTCAAAATGCTAGACTGCTTATCATTTTTGTAATAATTCAACCTAGAAAAAAGAATGTCTCTCGTTGTGTTTGATATTGAGTGCTTGGAAGGGAAAATTGTCAAGGATTTGGGTGTTTTCAAGGATGGAATTGTATTGGGATACAGTTTCCTCCCACCCAAAGACTATAAACCTACATTTCAAGCAAAGTGGAACACTAAAAATTTACATGGATTAATTGGAACAATGGAAAACTGGAATACACTGAGTTGTCATCAATCATTCACCAACATTGTTCATCTACAACAGAATACTTTGCAAAAGGGTTAGAGAAGTGTAATCTTCTCTCAAATTACTTGTGTAATGATGTGGAGAATATAGATGATCTTGTTTGTCCAAAAGTTTCCAAACTTCTCAATAACTCGGATACTGACTGCGATTGTAGCAATTATCCGTATCGACACAAAAAGACATTTCACTGTGCAGAGAAGAAAGCTTATGCTTACGGAACTTGGACTCTGGATTTTTTTGATAACGTATAATATTTTTAATTTCTATTTGTAATTTCTATTTGTATTTGTGATCGTTTTGTAATTTATTATTTTTATTTTGCTACTTTTGAAATCAGAGAGAAGTTGCATTCCCAGTTCAAAAAATTGATTTTCCCTTAAAAATAAGGTATAAATGACCGAGCATACAGATAACGGTTTAAATTTAGGTAATTTTGTCTTTGATGATAATAACCAGGAACGACAATCGTGGAAATGTTTTGGACAGACTTGTAATAGATCTCTGGTGGTTTTTTTGTCCCAATTTTTTGTTATTTTGTTAATATTAGCGTGCTGTATAGTAAGAATAACTCTTGCCGAAACCTGTGAAGAAACAACAGTTTGGATTGCTATCTTATCTAGTACAGTCGGTTATATTTTACCTTCTCCTAAACTATGAACAAAATAATTTCTACTAAGGAACTTATTTTTATTTCATTGGTGGGACCAAGCGGGTCTGGAAAAACTCATCTTATCCATGATTGGCTGATTATTGGAACTTTTCAACCCGATTTTGATAAAATTTACTATTTTTATCAACATTATCAATCACTTTACGGTCTAATGTCCAAAAACATTAAGAACATTCATTTTATTCAAGGAGTTGACTTTGAGTTCATTCAGAGTCTAGCCAATAATGGAACAAAGTATTTGCTGATTTTTGATGATTCTTGTGAAGAAATCTCAAGTTCGAAAGAATTTGTCAAAATCGCGACAGCTGGAAGACACAAAGGTCTTAGTACAATATATATAAAGCATAATCTTTTTCATCAGAGTAGGTTGGGAAGAGATATTGAGTTACAAAATACTCATATAGTTTTATTCAAGTCTCCTAGAGATGTACTCCAGATTAACACTCTTAGTCAACAGCTCGGGTTAGGATCACAATTAAAAGATTGGTATACAAAAGCTACTTCAATCCCGTATGGTCACTTACTCATTGATCTAACTCCGAAAACAGTCGGCTCTCTTAGATTTTGCAGAAACAGTGGTTCTATTCCCACTTTTTTTTCTCCCTAAAATGAAACAAGAGATTACTTTTTTGAACGATGAACACACACAACATCTCTCTACGCTGATAACGTTCCAAACGTATTCCAAAAACTTCATGAAAAAGTTCCTAAGAAATTGTCCAAAAGATTTCATTCAGTTTCTAAACGAATGCATAGTAAACCTTCTCGGGGGACAACTACAGGAAATACAAAAACAAGAGGTAACAAAGTACAGAGACGAAATTCATCAACTTGTGCTAAAAAGGACCGGAATAAATAAAAGAAGAGCAATTTTAAGTTCACGAAAAGGAATAGAGCTCATGTCAATTTTGACACCATCTATCATTAATCGATTGTCTTGAAATGGAACAGTTTGTTTTGATTCCTCAACACCTTTACGAACAAAAATTCAAATTAGAAGTTAAAAAGTTGGACACTTTTGAGCAGAAACCAGTTTCTGTCCCAACACATTTGAACCCTAATTACGAGGAAATCAGCAAGAAAACCAGATCTTTAAAGAACGAATCAATTGTAGATCAAATTTTGAATTCACCGCGAGTCAAGCTATCTCTCAACGACACAATTTTATAAGATGGAAGAGATACAGAAGTAGCTTTTGCAGATTTTATTTTTGCATTAAAAAGAAAGAACGTTGATTTTCCCGACATATATTACACAATACTTGATGCTACCGGAATAAATCCGCAAAAAGTAATAAACAAAGATGCCAAAATCAAAGACAGAGGGAGCTGGAATCCTTTCAAAATCTGAAAAAGCCAAGCTACAAAGGCTGTATAGAGATGGAAAAGCCGCATATGGATCAATTAAAAATCTACAAAAGACAAGTGGGTTATCCAAAAAGAAAGTTGCCTACTTTCTACACAGTAAAGATTCCTACACAAAGTATTGTCATGCAACACGACATTTCAAAAGATTACCAGCATTTGATAAGCGAATCAATGAGATCTGGTGTCTCGATCTAGCTTTTATGGATAAATTATCGGATACTAATAATGGAGTGAAGTATTTATTAGTATGTGTTGACGTCTTTTCTCGCTTTGTTCGTGTGCAACCATTGAAGTCAAAGTACTCTACCGATTCAGTTGTAGCTTTCAAAAAAATGTTGCGTAAAAAAAGAATGCCAGCGAAAGTATGGGTTGACCAGGGAACAGAGTTTAGTGGTGAGTTTCGAAAGTTTTGTATGGACAAGAAAATTAAAATTTACTCTACTAGAAGTGAAACGAAAGCTGCTGTAGCAGAACGAGCCATAAAATCTCTGAAAAACATTATTTATCGCTATATGGAAGAAAATGGTGACAAATACATGAGAAAAATGGATTCCTTTGTCAAAACTATGAACACGAGAGCAATCGCTCAACAGGTAAAGCTCCAAAAAATGTAACAAACAAAGACTTTTCGTCAATTTTTTACAGAAACCCAATTAACCAATATAAACGACCACGTTTTAAAGTGGGTGAAAATGTTCGTATATCAAAAAAAGATATTCCAATCAGAAAAGGTTATAAATCACAGTTCACAAATGAAATATTCAAATTGTTAAAGTTGCTACTTTTAAACCGCCAACCTATGACCTCTGTGGAGAGCAAGGTGATGAAATTCTAGGTAAATTTTATGAACAAGAGCTTTCAAAGTGTATCATTTAAAGATGAGTTCTTTCACTGTTGAGTTGGTTGCCAATGCGTCGTTTGATTGTTACCCAAACAATACACTAAGTTCTTTCACGAATTTTCTACCTGAACATATTAGTCTTGTTGGAGAATGGGAGGTAGTGATAACAGAACTGTCGTATCCTTCCTTGTACCAAAACATAACAGAGGGTAAATTCTTCTATCTAGATGAAGCAACACAAGATACAAAACCGTCGGATTATTACCCTCGATCTCTGATATTGTCAATGAAATGAATAGAAAAATTCAGGGACGTGAAAAATATGAAAAAACGCCCATCAAGTTACACGTTAACAAAATTACACAGCGAGTCTTCCAAATCAGAACTCTTTACTTGTCATTTTTAGTGCCGATCTTTGTCATGTCTTTGGATGCGAAGAAGCTGTTTATGGTATGGGTGTTTTCATGAGTGGTGGTGGTCCACATTTTCCCAAGTTTCCTTATGACATTGTACGAATACACACCTTAATGATATATAGTGATATTGTTGAATACAATATTGTGGGTGATACAAAAGCTGCTCTTTTACGATGCATTCCGTTTATATCAAAAATTAAGAATGGAGATATCATCTCAATGGGACAATACATGAATTATCAAAATTTTCCAAACTTACAATTTAAAAAAATTCTAAAAAACTCATTCCACAGCATAAAACTCGAGCTCCGGGACTCTTATGGTGAAAAAGTTCCTTTCAACTCTGTTGGTGTGACAAGAGCGGTACTAATGTTTAGAAAAACTTCTGACAATCATTTTTGGATTTAAAGTTGTAGAAAATGGTTGCTGATAGTGATTTACCGTATTTTCGTGGTTATTCAAGACAGAGGGGAAGAGGATTTGTAGCGTTAGCACAAACAATTGGGAGGACAGCTATTCCATTCTTGAGGAGATATTTTGTCCCAGCAGCAAAAAGAGTTGGGGCTGATTTGCTTGATATAGCTGCACCAGAAATTGGAAATGTTCTAACTGGAAAGAAAAAATTCAAATCTGTGGCTGCAGATGTTGGAAAGAAAACATTACGTAAACAGCTAGGTGGTGGAAAAATTAGGAAACGCCGCATAATTCAAAGAATTCCCCCAAAAACCAGTCGACGTCGTCGAACTAGAAGAGATATTTTTTCTAAGCTAAAATGAATACTAGATCAACAAACGATAGCAACTTTCGTTATGGTCACTTTACGAACTCTTGCTTGGAGATTTTTGACAAAATTCCTGTTTTGGAACCAATTGAATCTTCTCACGTTCAAGAAGTTTATCCCAGTACTTCATTGGATGAAAGCAGCATTGAGTTCGAGTTTGAAACAGATAGAAGCATATATCTTGATATGAGAGATATCCACCTTCAAATCAAAGTTGGTTTACAAAAGGGAAGATTGTTTGATGACTTTATGAAAAAAGACGAGCATGGAAAAGCAGATATGGGAATGTCTTTCACAGATGACGATTTACATTATCTAACTCACGTCAACAATTTATTGAACTCGCTCTTCTCCAACTGTGAGGTGTATCTGAACAATCAACAGGTTTACAACTCAAATGGTCTCTATGGACACAAAGCTTTAATTTCCAATGAATTTAACGCTTCCACAAGAAATAATGAAGGTATTTTGGCTTGTCATGGATATGAATTTGAAAAAGAACCCAGCGATTTTGAGAAAAGCCCTTTTATAGATCGAGAGGAAGAACTTTTGCTGAAAAATGGAACTACTTATTACGGTAAATTAGCAATTGATTTGTTCCAATGTGAAAAGTTACTGCTTCCAAATACAAAAGTTAGACAGAAATTGATTCGTGCAAGACCCAATTTTTACATGATCTCCTACAATCCTCACGTCTCCCTTAAATTTCTTGGCTGTTCCCTGTTTACA
The DNA here is from genome assembly GCF_964194025.1 of Convolutriloba macropyga. NCBI lineage: Eukaryota > Metazoa > Xenacoelomorpha > Acoela > Convolutidae > Convolutriloba > Convolutriloba macropyga. The sequence continues at coordinate 374,953 of NC_134471.1, read as the reverse complement.
AGACGTGTTGTTGTTAACGAAGTGTATCACCAGACTATCAAATATCAGTTAACTCATCAGCCTGCTTGTTACAACTTTATGGAAACAATTGCACGCACATTTATTATTCCTTCAGGACAGAACCAGTTTATTCGGGAAAATGTTTTTAGCATTGCTCCAATCAGAAGAGTAGCTATTGCGATGAACACAAACTCAGCATTCACAGGACACTTTCAAGAAAATCTTTTTTCATTATCAGAAATTTGGTATACGAGAACTAAGAATTGTTCGAGAAGGTAGAGCTATAGTATCAGTTGATACAACCAATGACTGTAGGGCATATGTAACAACAATGAAAGCAATGAATTTTGACGAAGAGATTCCCTCGTTACCACATAATCTATTTCAGAACCATTACGTGCTTGTATTTGATCTCACTTCACTTCAAGATGCTGGAGAAAGTATTCATTATCCTGAGCTCAGCGGTGAAAGTATCCGATTAGAAATGTTTTTCGACCGCCCGCTAAGAAGCGTGACAGAATTAATAGTTCTAGGAGAAAGGATGTCCACTGTTAAAATTGATCAGTTCGGAACGGTTGCTAAAAATGTCTGAAGATTTTTGCGTTAAAGAAAATTTTTTCATATTTTTTTCAGTTTTTTATGGGTTTTACATCATTGCTTTCTACATTGGAAAATTTTTGGGTTATATATTATCGTCACCCAGTTGCCATTCTCTTCACCAAATAATTTCTTAAAATGAACGTTAACTGGCGGCGAACTAATTCAAACTTTTTTGTTTACGTTCCTCTCCTAATTTTTCTGGTTCTTCTTTTTATAATTATTTTATTCTACCCCAAATCCCGTAACAATTCCGTTGACAAAATTAAAAAGTCAAGCAACCTTTTATTAGAGCAAGGTAAAAAGTCCAATGATTGTTGCTTTTTTGAAGAGAATGAGTCTTTTCAGCTTGACTGTACAGTTAGAAATCCGTGTGTTAATGGTACTTGCGAAATAAAGCAGAGAAAAATTGTTTGTCATGGATAACACTTCCCTGAGACAGATTATTGAACGAATCCCAGAACTCAAATACCGCTATATTGGATCGTTTCCAGCAGATTGTGTTCCAAGGCTACCCACATTCAGTTTTGCTATCATCAACATTTCTCCGAGCAGTGAAGCTGGAGAGCATTGGATAATGATTGCTCGACTCAATCGAACTTATTACTATGCTGATTCTTTGGCTCGTCCAATCACAAAATACAAAATTTTGAATAAAAAGTATCAGAAAACGATACAACAACCAGTTCAGAAAACTGATAATTTGTGTGGATTTTACACAATATGTGCAGCATTTCAACTATTTAAATTTTTTCAAACAAAACTGAACAAGGTTCATGACGTTCATGTTTTAAACTTTATAAGTAATTTTATGTGAATTAGATAAATTTAATTTAAAATAAGTCGAAGTGTAATAAAGTCGACAGTAATTTTTTTCTAAATTCCTTAATTCTTCGTTAGTTACTCAAATTTTTGTTGTCGACTTTATTAACTACTCGGCTAAATGTACTTTAATACTCTTTTCTTTTGTACTATCATCATGTAAACGTTTGATTAAATTTGTATTTGCATGTGCTTAATTTGTACTGTGTCTGTTATTTTGTACTTATTAATTCAATTTTTTCTTTTATTCAACTTTTTTCCATGTTATGAGCGCGTAAAAGTCCACTAGTACTGTGACAATGCCAGATCAGCAAGAGGTAGTTTCGGTCTACCGACCTTGGGTTATGAGCCCAGCACGCTTCCGCTGCGCCATCTTGCTTCTTAGGGTCGGCTATACCTAATCTTAATACATTGCGGCGGCTATACCTAATCTTAATACATTGCGCTGGTTATACCAATAAACATGTTGAAATTTACTGCGAGGGGAATTATCCGTTAATTCCCGCTGCCTGTTCAATTCCCCGCCTGTACATTTCCCGTGCGCGCTGCCTGTTCAATTCCCCGCCTGTACAATTCCCTGCGCGGAAAGGCCAATGACCGGCTCCCAAAAATGCGGCTGATCTACTCACACTATACTACTAATACCCTGGTCCCTACACTTAATCTTAATACGTTGCGGCGGCTATTCCTAATCTTAATACGTTGCGGCGGCTATTCCTAATCTTAATACGTTGCGCCGGCTATTCCTAATCTTAATACGTTGCGGCGGCTATTCCTAATCTTAATACGTTGCGGCGGCTATTCCTAATCTTGATACGTTGCGGCGGCTATTCCTAATCTTAATACGTTGCGGCGGCTATTCCTAATCTTAATACGTTGCGGCGGCTATTCCTAATCTTAATACGTTGCGGCGGCTTTTCCTAATCTTAATACGTTGCGGCGGCTATTCCTAATCTTAATACGTTGCGGCGGTTATTCCTAATCTTAATACGATGCGGCGGCTATTCCTAATCTTAATACGTGGCGGAGCATATTCCTAATCTTAATACGTGGCGGCCGCTATTACCTATCTTAATACATGTAACCTATACCCTATCTTAGTACATTAGTGTAGACCCTCTCTCAAAAATTACTCCTATACCCTATCCTAATACATGGGGTCTACACCCCCCCGGGGAGCCTTGCTCACCCTATTACTACTTATATTGATGTGCATGTTTTGTATCCGGGTTGTGGACATCTTTTTGAATATGGGTCGATGTTTCTGGTTGTTTCAATGTTGGTTTTTCTTTTGTTAGGAGATAATTTTGTAGTTCTAATTTGATGTGCTTCTCTTTTGGATAATATGGTACAATGTGATTTCTGTGTATTGTTATTTGTTCCTTATTGTTGTCTTTTAATATGTATGTTGTTGCAGTTGGTTTATCAACAATCAAGTATGGTCCTGTTTTTAAGGGTAGTAGTTTTTTCGATACTCCTTCAATCTGTTGTTGGCTAGTGACGAAAACAAAGGTATTTTTCTCAAGTGGTTTTGCTGTTCGAAATCGATTGTTCATTTCATCTGTTAGCTTCTTTCTGCTTTGTAGAATTTTTGTTATTTTTTGATATGTGTCATTGTATTGTTTCTCTTTGTCAAGGAACCATTTTGCGAATAGTCCTTTTTGTAATTTTGCGATTTTAGGGTGGTTGAAATGGTTTATTAAGTGTGTATGTGTAGGTTGTGTGTTACATGCAATTTTATCTGATGGGTTGCAATTTCCCATCTTGTCCGTTGTTGTTCCGAGTTTTATTTTCGTTGGTTTTCTTGGTTTCTGACTGAAAACAACTTCATAAGGTGACATACCTAGTCGTGTTTGATATTGTGTGTTGTATGCGTATGGAAAGAATTTTGCTTTTCGTGACCAGTTATTGTACTTTTCATTCTATAATGTTCTGATGAATTGTCCAATTATTTTATTTGTTCCTTCCACTAGTCCGTTTGTCCAAGGTGCATATATCGTACTAGATTTAAACTTTATTTCGAAGTAATTACATAAATGTGTTAATTCCGTATTAATGTATTCAGATCCATTGTCTGATCGGATTTCTTCGGGTAGTCCGAATTTCATGAACCAATGTTCAAATAATGCTGTAAATGCGTAACGTGCATCGTTCTTTGGTGCACACATTATGGTAACATAATGTGAAAAGGCGTCAACTATTACAAAGATGTAATTATTTCCTTCTGATGTTGGGTATATTGGTCCTTTTGTATCTATCATTATCATCTCGTTAAAGTAAGTTTTTGTTGGCGCTAATGGTTCTTGTTTACTTTTCAATTTTGTGTTAGCAAACACTTTGTTTGTTTGACATTGTATGCAATCTGCAATAAGTATCTTTATCCAAGTTCTAAGGTTTGGAAAGTAGTATTTTTCCACTATGTTTCGTTTTGTTTTTTCGAGTCCTGTGTGACCTACTATGTCTAGGCAATGGTTTTCGTAAAATGTGCATAGTGATAGTGTTAGTGGTAGATAGATTCTTTGTATTGATTTTTTATGAACATTTATTACGATTTTGATTAGTTCAGATTTTTCGTCAATAATGATCGATTTGTATTTTCTGAAGTATGCGAATAGTCCTTTATTTCCACGTATGTCCATTGTTACTGAGTGTGGTTTACTGTTATGTTTTTTCCACATTTTCACTTTGTGAAGTACAGGGTCTATTATTTGAGTTTCTTTGATTAGTTTTTCTGTTACTTTTGTTTTTTTGTCATAGAAAATATCTGATATTTTTGTATTTTCATAGTTTTGTTTTTGTTGGATTGTTATGTTATTTATAAATCTAAGGTAATCATCGTCATGATGAATTGTGTATGGTCCTTTTTGATTTTTCTCAATAATTAGGTCATCTTTCTCTATCGTTGGAGATTGCCAATTTTTTATTTTCGGTTTGTATTTTGGTATCAGATTAGTTTTTGTTTCTTTGTGATATTTTTCGTATGATATCGGGCGATATTCGTTTTTGTCGATGTTAATTTCGAAATAATTGTTATGAATGTTTGCTAGTATGGGGTAGTGTGTTCGTTCTATATTTTCTTTGTTTGTATTATTGCATATGCTATATTTGCATTCCAGGTTATTTGCGAATGGCGTCTTTGCAAAAAAGAATTTTATGTTTTCTGGTATTTCTACTGTGATGTCACGTGTTTTAGTAAAATGTTCTTCGTCAATTGTTCTGCTTTGGAGATCAGGAAGGGCTAAGTTTTTTCCTTCTGTCCAAATGATATGTAAGTTTGGAAATTTCATTAAAATGAGTTGAAATCTGTAAACTCTATGGTTTGGTTTGTTCTTTTGAGTAAATAGGTAGATAATCGGTTTATGTTCTGTAAATAATACTGTTGGGTGATTTGATCCTGTTAATAGGGATTCGTACTTGGTTAATGCGAAAATGATTGCAGAGCATTCTCTGATCAATGTAGATAGTCGCATTTCTATAGGTGTCGACAATCTGGAATTTGCTGATATTAATTTCATTTTCTTTTCAGTTGGATGTTGTTGAAGCAATGCTGCTCCAATGCCTGTATTCGATGCATCTGTTATGATATAGAATGGTTTTGTAGTGTCTGGCATTGTCAGTTCTAACTTGTGTGTTATTGTTTTTTTCATTTGATCAAAAATTTTTTGATGTTCTTGTGTCCATTTGAAATCAGTTTCTTTGTGTAAGAGATTGTAGAAGGGTTGTAATATTGGCTGCATGCTATATACAAATTTTGCAAGAAAGTTAATTGTTCCTAAGTATCTTTGTAGTGCTTTCATGCTTTTCGGGGGTTCTAGTTTTTGAAAACCGTCAATTCGTCAATTCTTGACGTCAGTGGTTTCACTTTTTTGTCCTCAATGATATGTCCAAGAAATTTGACTTTTTTCAACATAAAATATGTTTTATCAGGCGCTGCCTTGAGGTTCTTTTTTAAGAGTACTTTATGATATTCAGTGAGTGTTTCGTACATTTGGTCGTATGAATTTGTTTGAACGAATATATCGTCAAGGTATGTTATTACTGTTCCTTTACGAATTAATGGATAAAGAAAGTGTGTTAGTATCGATGCAAATGCTGCGGGTCCTATTGATATTCCGTAAAATAAACGTTTAAAGCAATATTGTTCATTGCCAATTGAAAAATGAGTGTATCTCATTGATTCTTCGTCTAATGGTATTTGATTGTATGCGCTATTTAGATCAGCTGTTGTGAATATTGTTCCATTTATGCGTGTTAGTGCAACATCAACAGGTTCAATTGGCCAATTACATTTTGATTCATCGATCATGCTATTTAAATATCGTGCATCTAGTACTATTTTTAATGATTCTCCCTTTCGTAATATAATTACTGGATTTGTAAATGTATTTCCTGTAGATAGTTGTTCTTTGTTCACTGGTGCAATGATGTCGTATTTTTTACTACGTCCAGTAGTTTCTGGATTCGTTCTCTTAAGTGTATTGGTACTTTGCTTATTCTTTGTTTTTTGAAAATTGCATCTTTCTTTATAGGTAGATTCAGTTTTACTTTTGTCTTTCCAACGTCAAATTTTGTTGTTGCCTAGACTTGTCTGTAGTCTAGTATGATTGTTACTACTTTTTCAAATTCGCTTTGGGTTAAATGTGAATGTTGGAAATCAAACATTTGAATGAATTCTTTTTCTGATTCTGTATATTTATTAATATTAAATTTGCATTTGAAATTTGGTTTTCTTTCGAATGTTGCTACTTGTTCAATTGTTTCATTGTCCTGTATGTTCTGTATTTCGTTGATATTATTTTCCTTTTCATACGTTAAGTGATATAATGCTGTAAATAAGTCTAGAGAATTAGTCTGGTACATTTCTTCGTCTTGTTTTTTGAATGTAATGTTTTGATACATGAAACCGATTAAACCTTCATTAATTGTTATTTTATGTTGATTTTTATTGACTAGGAATATGTCCATGAAGTGTTCTGTTTCTGTTGTAAGGTTTTTTATATACGTAAATGATAGGTTGTGATACTTGTTAATTGGTTCGAAATAGTAGTTTGAACTATAAATTACTTTTCCGGCTGACTTTTCCATATGTTTGAAGATGGGTATCGGAAATGTTATGCATTTGTGGTGTTCTTTTTCAAGGTAGATAGATTCTTTGTTATAAATTGGGTATAGTCTAGAGTAGTAAGGGTATCCTTTTGTACTGTTCATGAAGAATGTAATGTCATTATCTAAAATTGTATTAGTGTTTATTGTTAATTTGTTCGTATTTACATTTATTGTTTCTATATATTCCTTGAAGAATGGGGTTCCAAGTATGTTGTGATTACATTGAGTAACATAAAAATGAATGTTGAAGTTGTGTTGTATTTTATTTCTGTTGTTTGATATTCTATCTGGTGTTAGATTTAATGTTATTGTTCCAAATGTTTCTATGGTTGTGTTATTTGCTGCTGTTAATGTTTTGTTTGCTCGTTCGAGATGTATCTCAGGGTTGTTGTATTTTATTTCATTCCAAGTGTCTTCATTTAAGAGGTTTAATGTTGCTCCAGAGTCTAGTAGGAAATCAATTTCTAATATTGGTTTTTGCTTCGTAAAGTCTCGTTCGAATTTGTTACACTGATACATTGGTAGTATCCATGTTGGGTTACTTTCTAGTGCTATCAGTATAGTATTGCATGTGTTTTCGTTTGCATTATTAAATTTGTCAAGTATTTCTTGATTTTCATTTGATGATTCTGATGTGTATTCGTATTCATCAATGCCTGGTGGATCTTCATTTGGTCTATCTTTTTCTACATTATTTATTCTGCCTTTATTGTGATTATTGTTGTATCTGTTTCCATCTGTCCTTCCGTCTTTTGACTGATGTCTGTTATTTTGTTCTCGGTGTGACGAATGTCTTCTATCCAATCTATTGTTATTGTTTGAATAATGTCTGTTATTGCTTTTTGATCGTTGTCTGTATCTGTCAGTTCTATTTGAATCTCTGCTGTCGAATCTTTGTTTGTTATAATAATAATAATAACTATTATTATTATTATTATTTCTGTTATATGGTTATTGGTGCCTTGATTGACTACGGTTTGTGTATCTCGAGTTTGATCTACTATTGTTATATCTATTGTAACTATTGTTTCTGTTGTAGCTGTTTGTTCTACTTCTATTGAAATTGTTTCTGTTATAACTTGTGTTTCTACTATTATATTTGTTATTCGAATCGTTGTTTCTATTGTAATGTGACGTATTATTGTAGTTATTTCTTGATTGTGATCTATATGGTGTTCTACTTCTTGAACTGTTGCATACTGGTGATGTTGATGGTAATCGTCTTCCGTTGACATTGTTGGAATCGATTCTTCTGTTCGGTAAATTTTGGTTATTTCTCATATGTCCATAAAATGTTTTTTCTTTGGGTCTTGGTATGCTTTTTCGTCTTGGTCTTTTAAAACATCGGCCTTTTGTGTGACCGTGTGAACTACAGTAACTGCAAAATAGTGCAAATTTTGGTCTTCCTTTAAAATTATTTCTATCATATGTGTTATTTATTCCGTTTAGAACGTTACAAATCGTTCCTTCAAATTGTTCCAACTCGTTTTGATTTAGGTCGTTTATATTATTACAAGCAATGTTCATTTGTTTTAAGTCATCATTAAAGTTAATTGTAGTTTGGTTAATTTCATATAAACGTTTATGATTGTTTGTTATTGTTCTTGTTAAGTCCATTTGGTCTATTTTGTCAACTAGTGCTTTAAATGGCATTTCTGGTTCTCTTGGTGTTTGTTTATGGTTTGCATGTTTTTTCAGTGTTGCTGTTTTTAGTTCGTTATCCAAGCATCTTATGAATGTTTGATTCATTACACTATTTCTATAATCTTCTGTATATAGTGAATATGCTGTTTTGACAAGTGTTTCTATTCTTAGAGCAAGTGATCGTAATGATTCGTTTGTATGTTTTTGTAACTGTTTTAATACTATTTTTGCTTGTTGTATTGATTTTTCTGAGTCAAACATATCGGAGAATTCTTTGCAAAATGTTTCCCAATCCAGTTTTGTTTCACTTGGTAGAGTTGAATACCATTTTTGAGCTGGACCTTGAAGTGTGTGTAATATTAAGGCTGCTCTTTTTACTTTCCATTGGTGATGTCCTGGTCTGTTTACTGGTTCTATACCACTGCTAAATATCATTGCTGCTACTATACTATTTAGATATTCTTCGACGGCATATGCTGGATCTGTGCCATAAAATGGTCTTATTTTCGTTGGTACTGAACCACTGCTTATGTTTTGTTCAATTTGCGGTTCTTCGTTGATACTCATTGATGTCAATTGTTTATAGAATGGTAATGGGGGTTCTGTTACTGTGGTTTCTCTTTCTTCTGTTGTATTTGAATTTGTTGTACTTGGGGTTGATCGTCGTGTCCTAATTTCATGCCTGTTGTTTTGGATATTATTGTTTTCTACATTTCTGTTTTCTGTTCGTGTATTATATTGTATATTGATGTCATTTATCGTTCTTTCGAATCTGTTAAACATTGATTGTAATGCTTCGTCTTGTTTTCTTTCCATATTTTCGTTTATTTGTCTGAATTTGTTTTCTTTAATGTCTATTAATTTGTTTGTATGATTTGTTACTTTTTCAGTAATTTCGTCTTTTAAATCACTATAATTGTATATTTGTTGTTCCCATTAATGAGCCGATATATGTATTATTTCTAATATATTCTTGGTTCATCGTTTGTTGAGTTTTCTTTCTAGCTCTCTGGTTTACTGTTGGTGGTATCCAGTTCCCAAATTTTATTTCTTTTTCTTTTTTGTCTGAATCGGAAATATAAATTTCGTCTGCATTTTGTTGGTTTCCGAACAGTTTTGACGTTAGTGGTTTGTCAGGTTTTATTGTTGATATTTGTTTTGATTGTAGACTTGTGTTTACTTGAACGTCTTTTGGTGTTGACGTATTTGTTAGTGTTTTTAATAGGCTAAATGATGAGGAACCTATCTGTCCTTGATCCGTTATTTGTACATATTCTTCTAGTCCCTGTATGTAATTTATACTGTCCGAACATACTTTTAATGTACTTTCGAAGTGTGGTTAATAGAACTCACCGTCCCAGATGTGTCTAAGTTCGTCATTCAGATTTTCAATTTCTTCGATGAATGCTTCTCCAAACTCTATTCGCTTTTCGTTAAAGTGTTCAAAGTTATCTAACCAGAATAGGAATGTAAATTCGGAAATGATTTGAATAATATCAAACGTGGCTGTTTTTAATTCTGTTTTTAGTTCCATAATTTTTGTTAACCAATTATTGTAATTTATTATGTCATTTCTGAGTCTATCGTTTACTGACTGTATTTGTCTTTGTTGCTCATTCAAATATCCGATTGTGTTTCGGAGTAATTCGTACGATGTATTTGGTATTGCTGTTATTTTTGATCTCTCTTGTTTTTCTTCATGTCTTTTTAAGAATGTTCTAAACATATCTGATAGTTTTGTTTCATTTTGGAAATTATAAAACGTTTTCTTGTTTTTTGTTTCATCTTTTAATGTGAATATATAATGTTTGTTAAGTTGATCTCTACCCAGTAGTATTACTGGTAGATAATGTGCTAGATGGTTTCTATGGATACCGATTTGTTGTATGTGTTTTGTTTCTTTGAAGAAGTTGTTCTTCAAATTTATTAGTATTCTGTGTATTGTCTCGCGGTTTTCTAGCGGACAATCATCGGAGATTGTGAACGGTATTAGGTAACTGTTAGCATTTGTTTGTTGTAGATAACTACTGGCCATTGTTATCATTGTTCTGTTATATCTGGATATTGTTTTGTTTAATTGTTATTTTTTCCGTTATGGAGGATAAAAGATGAAAATTTGTTATTTCAATATAGTCCGGCACTGGTCGCACCAGATAAGACGTGTGCTGAGGTAGGGTTACCTTGAGAGGTTACTCTACTTCTGTCTTATGCAGTCTCAAGAATATAGTACAATCTTAAGGCTTACCTGACTAACTAAAGTTCTAGATCTCTAGTCTGTTACTCTCCTATCTGAGCTTCAGCAGACAGTGCACCGGCAGAAATGCTAAAGTCTAACGTATATCTCAATACTTAAACAAGAGCGGAGTAGAGAAGGAGAAATATACTTTATTATTATATCAGGTCTGACTGGTACCGACTAAAGGGGTAGCGTGTTGTGTTACCAACGGGTAAACAGTTAAACATTAAAAGGAAAGGTATTTCCATAATTTTAACCAATCATGGTTGAGTATTCTAGTTTATATTTATTAACATAAGTAAAGTCTCTAAATCCTTTTGTTGGAAGTCATCACTGACTCCACCGAAAAGAGCATCAAAAAAACAAAAAAGCGTATTATAAGAAAATTGTATCGGAGACTCAAGGCAAACATTCAATCATCTAAATGAGCTCAATGGAAAGACTCTTATCAATACTAAGATTCCGTAATTAGATTCCTCTTTTTTGAGTTCTGATTCTTATCTATCCGCTTTTGAGGTTGCGGAAAAATTTAATGAGTTTTTTGTAAATGTTGGCAAAAACATTAAGCAAAGCATTACGGCTGAATCAATAATTTATCCTAGAGACATTGAAATGTCATTTAGATTGAGTTCAGTATCCGGATTTGAAATAAAAGGAATAATAGAAACTCTTCCGGAGAAATCATCGGGTGAAGCTGAAATTAATTACATAATTGTGAAAGCTGCAGGATATGTGATCACTCGCTATCTAGCATCAATAATAAATCAACACTTCAATGAAGGTTGCTTCACAACAGAACTCAAAAAAGCTAAGGTAATTCCTACATTGAAAGATTATTTTTCAACCCTTCATTTTGAAAACTATTATTTTTCATGGGTTCACAGAAGTTCTCATGAGTTCAGATTTCTTAACATTTAAATATAAATGATTACAAGTGATCCACTTTTGCAGGCAAACAATGTCAGAACTAATGAATCTGTGATCCAGAGTTTCTGCAGAGGACATAAGTGTTGTATCATCCGCAAACATATACATGTCCAAATTTTTGCAAATACCAAAATCTGTTGTTCGTATAAATAATGAAAAGGATGGGGCCGAGTATTGACCCTTGAGGCACACCGCTACTTATTACTTTGAAATCTGAGAACGCTCCATTGATGAACCCAGTCTGTTGCCGGTTCAAGAAATAACTGCAAATTCAACACAAAATGATTCCTCTTACATCATAATTTTCTAGTTTCTCAATCATCAAATCATGATTAACGGTACCGAATGCTTTACTAAAGTCAAAGAAAATACAAAACTGTTTGGTTGACAGGTTAAATCCTAGTATCTCAACTATCTCTGCGATTGCCAATATTGTACTACTTCTAGCTCGAAGACCGAATTGTTTTTTATGGTATCGTTTGTTCATAAAGCTATGCAATATGGTAGACATAGATTGTTCGAAGACTTTGCTAACAACAGGCAAGATTGATACTGGTTGATTATTGCTCACCTCTAACATTGAGCCTTTTTTGAAAAGCTGAGTTACGTGTGCCTTTTTGAGGCAATCTGCAAAACTTCCTCGAGAAAATTAGCTGTGCATAAGTGCAGTTAGGTGTGGCAAAATCACTGGAAGCATAGATTTCAGAATTTTCACGTAGATACCATCAAGTCCAGTTGATTTATTAGAATTAAGTGCAGTAACTATTTTCTCTACCTCTTCATCACCCATTTCAAGTGGTTGCCATTGTGCCGAGATCAGTGGGCAAGATTGTAATCCAACAACAGGGAGAAATCACAATAAGAAGAACTGAAAATCCACAACAACAGTAATTTTTTATGTTCCATCTATATCTCACGCATAACCCATCTCTAAACTCTTGTTTGCTTAGATCGAAATTATACTTTGAAAGCGGAAAATTTTTTAGCCAATTCGATGAAACATTTTCAGAAGCTAGAGTCAGAAGTTGTTTCCGAGGTTCAGATGCTTCTTCTAGAAAATATTCATTTCGGGGTTTCAGACAACTGATTTTTTTTATTGGGGTCTCACTATAACCTCTAGCGCCCCTGCCTTATTTTTTCTCAGCTCTTCATTGCTCTGGAAGACTGACTTTCGAAATGAGCACTGATGACCGCGAGAAAATTCACCGGGCAGTTGAACATTCAAACTTCCTATGCGCAGTTTAATGATAAAAGTCGTCTCTCTTTGGTGGTCAGATGATTTTAAGTAATGGGTGGCAATGGTTTTTCCGGATATTTGAGATTCTACCTTATCAAGAAGAAGCAATTTTTTAGTGCTCTTATCATAGGAGCGATAGTTTGTTTTGAACTCCTGTGGTGAAACAAGAATATGCATTCTGTCGGAAAGTTTTGACATTTGTTAGCTCTTGTGTGATTTGCAGAAATTTCTTCTCCTATTGGTCCTAATAGTTTGAGCATGCTTCTTGTCAAAACAAGAACTAAAGCTGGATCACGGCTGCCATCAGTGGTTTCAAACTTTGTGTCCCGAAACAGTAAATTCGCTCTTTCTTTCAGAAGTTGTTTTGTAATCAGCTAGCATTTTGGAACAGTTACAAGATAAAGAAACGGGGGTCATATTATTTACATTGTGAAACAGTGCACAAAGCACAAACATTGCACCCAAGGATTGGGAGCCTGTTAATTACTTTCAGCTTATATGTTTTTAAGGGTAGCCGTGGTGACCCCTAAATGGTGTTAATAATTGGAGCAAGTTCCACTGGAGCACCAAGCCCTTCGTTCAAGAAGAAATCAAGAGTTGATTGTATTCGCAAAAATATTGCCCCAACACGTATACAGTGAACCGGGAACCTGTCAACATCCATCAGCAAAGAATCCAAACAAAGAGGTACATCAAATATTGAAAAACGATAAAGGAGACGGATAATTTGGCGCGACGCAATTAATAACACGATAAGCGATCATCCTCATGACTAGCGAATTTCCCATGATACCGACGAGTTTATTACAGAAATCAAATCGCTACCAAGAATAAAAAGAATGGTATACATCAAACCAGTAGGCGCATCTGATATCTTCAACGATTTAAAGTCTTAATTTTCTATTCCTTTTCTACAGGTAGTTTAAAATCTTCTGTCCAAATAGGAAAAACAAGACCGAGAACGAGTGAAAGAGTATCATCATCTGCACCGGATTGGTTTCCTTGAATTGCATACTCTTTAAATTGTTTTTAACAACGACCTTGACCTCGGCAAACTTCCAGCAGAGAAAAAAAAGCCTTCACCGAAAAAACTTGCCAAAAATCGGATGATAGCAGAAGTTGAAAAGAAGACTCTTAGGAGCTAGGCTTTGCTGTCCGGGTCCGAACATTTTTATGGAGAGGACTAGGAACTGAGCTTTGTTGCTAAGCTCTTGAGTCGAAGTAAATTTATCAGTTCTGGGAAAAGGAACCGAGCTTCGCTGTTCAGGTCTGCTTCTCTGCCTAGAGTCACAAAATCTTTTGATTACTAATCTTTCAAAATGAGAAACTGCGTTACATGCAAATGCCGATAAGTCAGTCCGCTAAAAAAAACAGTGCGTTTGGGTATCATGCAATGCCCACATGCACTTAGAACCCACCAGCAATGGTTAATCTCAGGTTGCAAAAATAGGAATAAGGAAACTAGGAGGACAAATAGCTATGTTGCTCAGCAACACCTGTGGGGAGAAAAACAAGAAAGATAGCTTCATACGGTGCCGGACCGTAGAAAAAAAGTATGAGGAGCTAGAAGAAGAAGAAACAATGGGATTAAATGACACGACAATGGAATATAGAGTGACGAAGTTGGTTGCAAATAAAGAGCATTCGGCAGCAAAAACAAACTGCAATATTATTGATAAGAGTTACGCTGAAGCCATTGCCGTACAGCCAAAAATTCTGCCAAGCCCAGAAATGGGTTATACATTGGACGAAAAGAGTACGAAGATCACACTATTGTAAAATCAGCGAGATTCCAAAAAATAACTGAAGATCCTGATTGGAACAAGTCAGAAAATCTATTCCCGAAGAAGTGAGAGAAGTGTTGAATGCAATAGGATAGAGAGCCCAAATTACAGAGCTGAGAATGCTGGGAAAGTTTGTCAAAAACCTAACCAAACCCGGCACGTTATTGGTAACTTTTTCAAATGAATATGATGACAGACTGGTACTGGCTAAAGCGCATGACAACAGAAAACAGCTGGCTTAGAAGGAAGTGTATCTCCTCCCAGCGCTAATCAACTCTTTCAGAGAAAATATGTGTCTAAAGAAGAGAAGAGAACTCACAAATGATAGTGTTTCAAAAGAGAAACTGAAAATTCGAAACTTTGAACTCTTCAATAACCGCAAAAAAGTGGAGATAGAATAAAAAAAGGAAGTTTGTGTTACTAAACGTTGTTAATATCTTCTACATGAAGACATGAAGTCTACTAAACAAAACTAGAAAGTCCAAATTATCGAAAGCTGTCTCTCAGTTTGAATACAAAGTATTCTGTTTAACAGAGACGTGGTTACCTAAAAATTTTGAATGATACGAGTTACTGCTCAACAATTACTCTCTATATCGATGAGAACGAGAGGGTAAAACTGACATAAACTGCACACGGCAGTGTGCTGATAGCAGTAAAAACCGCCATTGACTCAGAATCAATCAAAATTGTACTCCCAGAAATATGTTTTGCAGTTAAAGTAAAAATTTGCACTACAGAAATAGTCATTTGCACATTCTACAATCCTCCCAAATCGGGCAAAGACAGATACACACATGAAAGTTTTGACAAAGTCATGAAGAGTTTGATAGGTAGAACCAGAGCAACTTTAAATGTGGCAAAATCAATTTTCCCTCTGCAAGTTGTTAAACATTTTGTAGGAATGATAGCGACGAACAAAAGGTACTCAACCTAATTAAGGAGAAAGAATACCAGCAAGCAATCAAATTTGAAACCGGGTCACATAACACACATGACGTTGTATAACACACAAAAACCACCCTGTGTTTGCCTAAGATGACTCAGGCTTCTCTAAAGTCTTCGATTGCTCGAACCACGAGGCAATAAACATTTTAATAGACAAAAACAGCTAATGCTGGGCATTAGGAAGATTCGGATTTTCGGAGATGCTAATTATAAAAAAATGAATGAGTATCTAGAATTTACGGATTTTGTACCACACTGCCACACTAAACAAAAATAAATTGTGCAGGAGACTTATGAATATTTTGACAGAGTGATTTTGACAGAAGAACAAGGCACTACCAAAACATAGCTCCTTGGATGTCTGCTGGGACAACCATTTTGATGAAAAATCTTAGGACACAAATCAATTGTTAGAGCAAAGACCAACAACTACAGGAGAAATCGAGTTAAGAAGCCCAAAAACATGATTAACTAGCATGGCCGAAAAAGAAGGAGTTGAGTAGCAGAAAAATTTCACGGCATCAGGGGATACAAACACAACTTTGAAACACAAAAATCTCTCAAAAAATCCGAAAGTGTACTAAAAGTGATTGTAAGTGATGAAAAATCTACGTCCGATCTTCAAGAAAAAACTAATGTTTTCAACAAGTTTTTTCATTTGGTCTTCTCACCAAAACTAATTTCAAAATTGAGGACATAAAATGCAAAGACCCAGAACTGAAAAACTTCGTCACTTCAGGAGCAGTAATCTGTATCATCTTCAATGATCTTGACACTCGGAAATTAACGGCTACCCACCCGTGTTTTTCCACAAAACTGTGAAATCAATTGGCAAAATCATGCATAACTCAGTCATGAGCATCAAATAAGTAGAGAAAATTGCGGACTGTTGGAAAGTTGCAGCCCTAAAATCTATTTACAAAAAAGATGACAAACTTTTGTGAAAAACTATCGATCTGTTTCCCTACTAAACTTAGATTGTAGGGTGCTAAAAATGCATTTAAAAAGCACTCTATCCGTGCTTCACGAAATATTTGTGCATAGAACAACACTTTTTGTAGGGAAAAAGTCAGTTCTGACAATAATTATTGAAACAAATATATTAAGCAAAAGATTAAAGTTTGGATAACATTTTTCTAGCTTTTACACTGAATTTTTAAAGGCACTTGACAGAGTAGCTCATTATGAGTTGTGGAGAAAAATGAGCAAAATTGGAGTTGGCGGTCGTATCTTCCAAGTGTTTTTCGACTACCTAACGGAAAGGAAACAAAACGTACGGTTGGAAAACATCAAATTGGAAAAACTCGAAGTAGCAAGTGGTGTACCACAAGGATCTCTGCCGGGACCAATACTCCTTTGCTTTTTCATAAACGACTTACTAGATACACTGAAGTTCAGCGAGCCCTACATCTTTGATGACGATTTAAAAATCCTTGAATAGGACTGGAGGACTTGAGTCCGGTCGGAGGATGGGTAGCAGAAAAGATGGCCTTGGCCCTAGAAAAATGTAAAAATCTACCTTTCAGAGAAAAAGATGAAACATACCATACATGTGACAAAAGATTAAAACAATAAACAGAGGTGAACAAGTTGGGTGTAATGGTATGTGAAAACTTGAAATAGTCATGTCATATTGAAACAGGCTGATATTGAAACAGGCTCATATTGAAACAGGCGAACAAAGAGTTGTGTAGTCTACAATGAAAGGTTGCCAAAAAGTGAAATCATTCACAAAACTCGGTTTGTACAAATTGCTGGTGTTGCCAGTTCTAATGTATGGTCTTAATTTGCTCGCAGATCAGAAGAGAGATACGGTAAAATTGAAAAATAGTCAAAACAAAGCCGTAACTTGGATCTTGGGTTCACGCCTTGAACGATATGTCAACCAACTCAGCATTGCTTCCAAATGTCTTACACCTTCCTACTTCCTATGTATATCCAGTTGAACGATAATATGACAATTGCTAAACTTAAAGACAACAATACGAACACATCGTCTTCGCAGAAATAAACGAGCTTCCAAGAAGAAGCAAAGAACGGTTTAGTTTACAAAAAACCAGAAGTGAAACGGCGAGAGGCGATTTCGGTTTCTATATATGCAAAATAGTTAATCGATGGAACAAAAAAAGAGAATTTATTAATCTGGAGGGTCTGAAAAAATGCATGTTTAATGAAATGTGGAAATCTGTTAATGAAAATTTTTGCGATCAAAAAAATTGCACATGGCAGCTTCATTGCGACTGCGGAACGTGCAGAGAGAATTGGACAAAGTTTTAATGTTTGACTCTATGAAAAAGTCCCCTCATTGATAACTGAAAATCCTAAAAAACAAACAAACAAACAAACATTTTTGCGTAACGCCTTCTTCTGATAGCAGACATTTTGATAGCATGGTGCTTATTCCATATATCGCAATTGCCAGCGGATCACCTTGAGTATTACCCTCTTTCGACAGCAAGTCTGCTGCATTCACGTATAAGGTGCTGGATAGGGCATAAAGGTTATGATTATCGTTGAAAATGGAGAAGCAAGTTCTGGGTTTGTTCTCAACAGCTATTCAAAATTCTATTCAGCTTTTCAAATTTTTTTTTGCATCAATTAGAAATATAGCTTCTGTTTCTTGTTGCGTCAAACTTTTTCTCAATTAATATATGGCTTTTTTTAATTCCAATCATTTTTCTCATGCAAAGCTGCGTAGTTTTGCTAAGGAGCATTAGTTCAACGGACAGATAGTCCACTATTGCTTTTCTGATAACGATCCCGAAAACTTCACCAAGTCCTACAGGACTGACATTTTAACATTTATACAAAGGAACAATTCAACAAGCATTAAACCCTGGCAAGGTTTCTGCAATATATTCCGTAATGAAACGGGATGCAAGTCTGGCAAAGCACTCGCGAAGGTTGGTCGATGCTTTCCCAAAGGCTGTCAAAAGTCGTCTACACTCCTCACTATCAATGCCAGACCGGCAATGACTTGCATGCGCTGGGAAAGCTGCTTGTTTGGTGAAGAGGTTTTGAAAAAGGAAATAGACTGTATCCTCATATATACACAGCTGGCTGTAAAATACGATCGAAATATCTCTGTAGCAAGAAGCAAGGCCGCCTAAAGCAGCACATATGCAGCATATGTGTGAAATGAGTGGTAAGTAGGAGAAAAGGCAGAGAACATGAGGCATTCAAAAAATGTTATAAATCAAGATGGGAACAAATTGCTAAAAGACAATTGAAAAGCAAACAATTAATTTTCTGCTTTTGCAAATAGCACAAAAGACAATCTTCAAAAATTTTTGGCTCTTTTCCGTTTGTGCCACCTGTTACGTTATGGAAACCCCAGTTACAAATCTCTTTTTTTTTCATAGGAAATCATCTTGTAATAATATGGCACGTGCGTTTAGGGATTTAAATAATATGCACCCAAGGGCACAAACGGAAAATATCCGATATAATAATTCAAAAGTCAATTAAATGAAGGCTCCTTCAGCTACATGTTGTTTGCCCAAGGTGAGAAGCACGGTGGTCCTAGACTAAAAATTTCCACTTCTCAACAATGATTTTAATCGAAGTGTCAACGGCCGCCTGAGCCTGCGTGATCCTCGGATGTGTATGATTGAGCTTCGCAATAGAACGAAGTTTTTCTTGGTCCTTAGTTTTTTGATGATGTCGGCGTTGAAGTCCTCCTTTCTCTCGCTCAGCTTCCCTGCGCTGCGTTTCAAGAATTTGAACGCTGAGGAACCTGATCCTCCAGTGCATTGCAAATTTAGGGGATTAAAATTTGATCAAAAGTTTGCTTTGATATCTTGTCTTAAATCGTCTTTCAGTTTTTGTGCTCTGATTAGCTGAAATTCTGATTTGGTTAAGTCAATGTTGTACCTTTTTAGTGTTAAAACATCTAACCCGCATGGCGCTCCCCTTTTTCTTTGACTTAGTCTGTTGCAAATGCTTCCATTTTCCTGAGGTTTCCGTTGACTTCAGAATTCTGTGGTTTTGGTAGTTGATGTATCCCGCGTTTTATTATGCTGAGTAGACTATATTGTCCTTCGTCTGCTTTCTTTCGGTTTTATCCAAGAGGTTTTTTAAATTTGCTGGATCTTTCGTACTCATAGAGTCACTCACTCGAAAGACGGATGTTGAGAAACATTTTGCAAACCGGCAACGAAATGGTCCCTATACTTGTTGTTGTATGTAGGACGATTAACCATATGGGTGATATTAGTTCTTTGCTAATAAATTTTTCTGTACTGGTGGTTAATGACTTGGACTTGTCTTGTTATGAAGGTCAGCTTTGGTTGGATCGCGTTTGTTGAGGCCTTTTACACGTTTTGTTGCAAGTTATTTGCATACTTGCTAATTTATGCCAATAGTCGGTTCTTTTCTCTCTTTTTGTGATATTCAGAGCAAAATTCATTTGCGCCAATGACGGAGCCGAAGACTCTTTGCCCTTGTACTACCACAACATTGTCCTTTCAGAAAACTTCTCTGGCATTTCGTTTAAATTTTTGTGATGACATGGACCTTGATATTATTGTACTCAAATTCTGGGTAAACGGTAAAATCTGGTAAAAGTCTGTGTACAAAGTTAATTGAAAAATTTAAACAAATAATGAAGACAAACATTGGTTTTTGAAAAAAGCCAACTCATTGCAAAAAAATTTGAATTTGCTCTGCAATGATCACATTAAAATTATCACAACCAATTAGTTTCCTCGATACGTGCAGAAGATAATTATCAATGAAAGTGCAGTCCATAGAAAAGCTATCAGGGAAATTTTGATCAAGCTCTAATTAGAACGATTAGGACTACTGAAAAGGAAAATTATCTGTATTTAACTTACTTTTTTCTAAAGTAGCATAATTACCCGTCCCTATTCTGGCGAGTGAAGTCATTTCGGAGGAAAAATAAGTTTTCCCTTAATTGTGTTAGGAAAAAGAAATACTCAAGAATGACAGGTTGTGAAAGCTTTTTTTAGATCTCGGAGATTTACAGGACAGATCTTACTAAACAATGCAGATGGTGGGTTAAATTTGTAGGATGAAAAAAAGTTCAAAGTTGTTCATACATACATACATACATACATACATACATATATATATATATATATATATATATATATATATGTATATGTATATACCCGTCTTCAATTAATTATATCAAGATTAGAATCTAATCATCGCTTGTTAATTTACAATGGGCGCCCTAAGTCAGGTAAAAAAGTTAAATGTATTCAAAATCCATTTGATCTTTTGCTGGAGATCTCTTGACAATATTTTTAATTGAATGTGGGGATGCGGAAGTTCAACAAAAGATAAAGACTTACAGATAAAAAAACATCTAAATCATAAGAAATGAATAAAATATCAATTTTGCCGGCTAAACTCAGCTTTGTTCAATTCAAAGACTTGTTTACTTTAATCAACTGCACTTGAAATTTCCTTGGTAAGTTAAAACTTACAATTTTGTCAACAATAAGTCGCAAACATGATTTCTATCAGCTCAATTAACGTCTTCTTACATCAATTTATCGTTCTGAAAACTTTGATGGAAAAACACTGACAACCACTGATGGACACAAATTCGTCAGCGGAAGAATCTCTTTTAATTGTGCACATAATGTACTGAACTTTCAAAACTGTTTATTACATAACTTCATCAATTGACAACACATTAGGTGATAAGTTTGGTAAGAATTTCAGAATAGAATTTTTTTCCACAACCTGTCAGTTCCTCTCAGCGCCCGTCAAACATGGTCTATTCATGGAAGGCGTGATTTTTCCTTGTCTTTTGTTACTTTTTCACACACAGAAGCGGCAAATGAACAAGACAAAACAGTATTGCGCCAGAGATTGTTTACAATTCTGCAAATGAAGCAGTTATCCAGTTATCGCAGCTGAAGATAATCGTCACATTATTTCATCAGTATACAAAGCTATCAGAATCTGGTTCCCTGGATTAAGTTGTAAATTTCTCATGGAATTTCCCGTGCCGCCCTAGTGAAACGGAAAAATTGGTTCATTTTTGCCATAAGTGTTTCTACAACTCCTAACAAAATTGAGCTAATTGGTTCAAATTGGTGAAACCGTATATGATTAAAAACGCACTGCTATTCACCTCTACTTGCGGTATCCCACTACAAAGAGGATTTTTGGAAAAAAAACAGTTCTTTCGAGAAAAATTGGAACTTTGTGAAGAAAACGTTTGACAAATCTGGCATTTTGGCCAGAATTCAAAACTAACGCAGAATTTTTCCGTTGGAGAGTACGCATGTCAAAAGAGACTTCCAAAATCTTTTAATGGTAATTGTTATGGTTTATAAGAGATCAAATGTTTTGATAATTTTCAACTTCGATAGTGAAAAACTATTTATTCGTTGGTGTTTCATATCCAGCTGTTGATGGTAGGGTCTTCCGGTGTTTGCTGGGAAAGCAAGCTTGTTATAATTCCTGCTTGTTGAAAAGAATACTTTTTTGTCATCTTTGTCTTTTCTCCTAAAGAATTCTAACCTATTCAATTGTATCAACCTTAATTTTTGCTTTGAAGACGCTATATGTTTTCGGAGTACAAGAGCGATTATCATTTTTTATCACTATTATGGCAGTTTGATTCAAAATAAGAAAAGTACAGTCCCCAACAGCAGGTTAGAACTACCACACAAAAAGATATTTTCATTAACAATAACCATGGATGGTTTCAGTTTCAGCGAATATAGTGTTAAAATTCAGAAAAATACAACCCACCATCTACTAGCCCCTCCTATCTCTTACCGCTGACGGCAAGGCATATTAAATGAATAACTACTGTCCTCGTAGTAGTCGTTTGTGTAGGTTCGCATCTCCAACACAGTCGTCAGTTTAATCAATTGTGCAGACTACACATCACAAGTCAAATGAGACTACTGTCAATTCAAGTGCAGTTTCGAAGAACATATGAGTACACGGGAGGAAGTAGTATAATCACAGCAGTGCTTTTCAAAATTGATTACATGGAGCTTGTTAATTTCCTATAATATCTGCTGTTGGAAAAAAAGCGAGAAATCTCATGTTGATTGAAGTTTTTGCAATTAAATATATCAAAATTAATTACTCCCCAGGCTGTTGTCATTATTTGAAATAAGTTGTCTTTGTGTTCGGATCTTCTTTAATCATTCATCTATTTATGGTTTGTTTGCTGGAGGTGCAGAATAGAGGGATGACGGAGTATTGCTTTATGAACACCTCTTTGCTCTTTAACTCGTCCATTAGATCAGAATAATTTATTGTGACAGTGATAAAATGAGTGGTTTGTGTGTTGATAGTCAACCTGATTCGGAGGATAGAGCTGTCAGATGGGAAAAGTGTGATGAAATCAGTGGGGTGGATTAGAAAACACGAACACATGGATGTGAGTAAAAAACAATTCTCACTCCCTCCCTCTCTCTCTCCTTCTCAGATGTGTCAGCTGAAACAAAATAGTCAAATTGAAATGGAGTTAGATGGAAATATAGTAGAAAGTGATTCATTTGATTTATAAAATGAGCAATGTGATTTTGGGGGTGCATAAACACTATACTGAGATTAGCAAGTTGAGACAATGTTGAGAAGTTACGAGTTGAATTGAAGTGTGATGCTTTATCGCCTCCATCTCTGCATCTACCATATATTTATTTTGAATTAGACGCATGGATGGTTAAGACGAATTCCTCATGGTGCAAATTGATATGAGTCAACTGAGTAATTCAACTGTTTCCTTTCACCCCTTGAGGGCTCGAGTGCATTTTCATGATTAAATGTGAATAAACTAATGCAGTTCCACTAAAAATGATTTACGTGGGCTGGTGAGAGGTGACAATAGCCGTTACAACTAATAAATTCCATTATAAGAACTTGAATATCACACCTGGCTATTCACCATCAGCACACTCCAAAAATATACAGTTTATATTTCCTAATAAAAATACCCTTATAATTATTCGCCATGTAAGTCAACTTTTTGATGATCAAATGAGTCCTGTCATACGGTATGGATAAATCATCATATATCCATAACCGTATTTAGTTCAGTTTTATCCATTTGAAGGGCAAGTGCTTGTGTTAATTAGTTTAGTTTCAGTTCATCCAAATATTCATCACTTCTTGTCTGTTCATGCTGTCTGTACAGGAAATTGTCTGTTCAACTTGTAAATAAAACTTGCAGTTCCTTCCTGTCTTGTGATCATGTTATGAACAAAACTTCCATTTCCTAAATTGTACTTATTTTAATCATTCTCTCATTTGCATTGCTGAAAATCAGTTCTAATTCAAATCTAGTAATCCGCTTCTCATTTGGACTCAGTTGAATAGAATAGTGCCAATCGCACCGCGATTGACTAAGCTGACAATTAGAGAATCTAATTGTAATAAATGAATTGCCGTTTGTGGCCCAATTGCCGAAACTGATTTGGGCTATAAGCATTCGCGATACGATTGGAGCAATCTGCCGTATTTGGGTATAACATGGCGCAGTCAGCAGCTGAATCAAAGAAGACGCCTCTCCATGCAGATGCATTTTGGGAGAAGCCTACTGCCACTCCCTTATTGACGTGGGAAAAATGTACTCAACAGTGGAAGCTAGCCTTGCTAGCAAAAAATGGAATTCAACTAGACAACCTCCTAAATGATCCTCCAACAGCGGTAACGTATCCAACCGAGCCAACTTACGAGGAACCAGTAGAAAACCATACACAAGCGATGGAAAGAGATAGAAAAATCCGAAATCAACAACTCAAGGTAAATTGGAAAAATCGCTGCACAAAAATCGAGGAAATAGGAATCTTATGCGGAGATAAACCTTGGGGATCTGTGAGCAAAAATTGATATCTTTGTTGTATTTGAGCATTGGGACGGAGGGACGACGTATCTTTAAAAGCAAACATCCCCACTCCAATTTTACGCAAAACAAGCGAACGACAGCTAACTATAAGCGACACGTCTGACTCTGATACGTCGTCCGTGAGAAAGAGCAAAAGGACTCTTAAACAGAAGAAATCACCGCAATCGTTGGTGGAGAAAATCCGAAATACAGAAGGATACTCAACGGAAATGCCTGATTCTAATACTGAATTTATTGGACAAGTATCGCCACGAGACACTAATGAAATGTAGATAGCAGACCCAAACCCAAATCTCCCAAAGGAAATGACGGTATCACAAGCCGAAAATGAAGTGAACTCAGAATCTGAATAAAAAACTCACTGAAACTTTATGAACTCTTTATATTTCAAATATTATTTAATATTTTATTATTTATGTAACCGGTGAAAACTTAATAATTTTCTGATTTTATATACTAATTTTGTTTTTCCCGTCAAGGGGAAATGTCATACGGTATGGATAAATCATCATTTATCCATAACCGTATTTAGTTCAGTTTTATCCATTTGAAGGGCAAGTGCTTGTGTTATTTAGTTTAGTTTCAGTTCATCCAAATATTCATCACTTCTTGTCTGTTCATGCTGTCTGTACAGGAAATTGTCTGTTCAACTTATAAACAAATCTAGCAGTTCCTTCCTGTCTTGTGATCATGTTATGAACAAAACTTCCATTTCCTAAATTGTACTTATTTTAATCATTCTCTCATTTGCATTGCTGAAAATCAGTTCTAATTCAAATCCAGTAATCCGCTTCTCATTTGGACTCAGTTGAATAGAATAGTGCCAATCGCACCGCGATTGACTAAGCTGACAATTAGAGAATCTAATTGTAATAATTGAATTGCAATTTGTGGCGCAATTGCCGAAACTGATTTGGGCTATAAGCATTCGCGACACGATTGGAGCAATCTGCCGTATTTGGGTATAACAAGTCCTATTAATCCTTTTTTAAGACATTTTTATTACCAATAATTATTTTGTCTGATCATTTTTAGTATGCTTTACATGTACTCATCGCGCGCAAAGCACTTTGAAGCTAATAAAATATGAGGGGACATTTTTTCATAGTTTGAAATTCCAAAATGCCCCCATCTGTAGTTCGAAGCCAGAATATATACATGTTTACTGCAAAGTACATTTTTACTACATATGTACCTACAACCAATTTAATATGTAAAGTAAGCGTACATAACGGGTCCAGAATATATATGAATATAACCTCATAGATTTTATATACCTTTGGCCCAGTGGTACAAGATCGGCTTCCCATGCACTAGATCCGGGTTCGAATCCCACCGGGGCGAAGATCCTTTTCTCAAATGTCCCATCTATCCTTGCATACATGATTATTCCCTATCTTAAAACATGTAATGTCCACCCCCCCCCCCCGTAGTAGTCACTCAAATGTCCCATCTATCCTTGCATACATGATTATTCCCTATCTTAAAACATGCAATGTCCCCCCTCCGTAGTAGTCACTACACAGCTATGTATACTAAGAGCCTTTTCTCAAATGTCCCATCTATCCTTGCATAGATGATTATTCCCTATCTTAAAACATGTAATGTCCCACCCCCCCCCCCCGTAGTAGTCATGTCTCAAATGTCCCATCACTCAAATGTCCCATCTATCCTTGCATACATGATTATTCCCCATCTTAAAACATGTAATGTCCCCCCGTAGTAGTCACTACACAGCTATGTAAACTACTGCTGTTTTCGGAGTCGAGCCAGCTCTTTCGCAGTCTTCAAACTTGTATATCTATCTTGCGAAAACTCCCCGGACATTGATCCTGTTCCAGCTCTGTCACATTCAAGAAGTCATGTTTTCGTAGTGTGAAGTTTGTTGTCGTAAGTTATTGTCAGATGTTTCCACACCTTGTTTCTCTTAAAATTGATATTGGCGACTACCTTCTCATATGAAACACTTCAATATGCCAGCCTTCTTTTTAATTTATTGCTTCATTGGAAACAACTAGGGCTCATCGGACTGTTTCTTTGTCTCTAGGAAATATTTTTGTTGCAATTAACTTTGCGAGGAAAAAACAGTTGGCAGAGAACGATTAGGACTACTGAAAAGGAAAATTATCTGTATTTAACTTACTTTTTTCTAAAGTAGCATAATTACCCGTCCCTATTCTGGCGAGTGAAGTCATTTCGGAGGAAAAATAAGTTTTCCCTTAATTGTGTTAGGAAAAAGAAATACTCAAGAATGACAGGTTGTGAAAGCTTTTTTTAGATCTCGGAGATTTACAGGACAGATCTTACTAAACAATGCAGATGGTGGGTTAAATTTGTAGGATGAAAAAAAGTTCAAAGTTGTTCATACATACATACATAAATACATACATACATAAATATATATATATATATATATATATATATATATATATATATATATATGTATATGTATATACCCGTCTTCAATTAATTATATCAAGATTAGAATCTAATCATCGCTTGTTAATTTACAATGGGCGCCCTAAGTCAGGTAAAAAAGTTAAATGTATTCAAAATCCATTTGATCTTTTGCTGGAGATCTCTTGACAATATTTTTAATTGAATGTGGGGATGCGGAAGTTCAACAAAAGATAAAGACTTACAGATAAAAAAACATCTAAATCATAAGAAATGAATAAAATATCAATTTTGCCGGCTAAACTCAGCTTTGTTCAATTCAAAGACTTGTTTACTTTAATCAACTGCACTTGAAATTTCCTTGGTAAGTTAAAACTTACAATTTTGTCAACATTAAGTCGCAAACATGATTTCTATCAGCTCAATTAACGTCTTCTTACATCAATTTATCGTTCTGAAAACTTTGATGGAAAAACACTGACAACCACTGATGGACACAAATTCGTCAGCGGAAGAATCTCTTTTAATTGTGCACATAATGTACTGAACTTTCAAAACAGTTTATTACATAACTTCATCAATTGACAACACATTAGTTGATAAGTTTGGTAAGAATTTCAGAATAGCATTTTTTTCCAGAACCTGTCAGTTCCTCTCAGCGCCCGTCAAACATGGTCTATTCATGGAAGGCGTGATTTTTCCTTGTCTTTTGTTACTTTTTCACACACAGAAGCGGCAAATGAACAAGACAAAACAGTATTGCGCCAGAGATTGTTTACAATTCTGCAAATGAAGCAGTTATCCAGTTATCGCAGCTGAAGATAATCGTCACATTATTTCATCAGTATACAAAGCTATCAGAATCTGGTTCCCTGGAGTAAGTTGTAAATTTCTCATGGAATTTCCCGTGCCGCCCTAGTGAAACGGAAAAATTGGTTCATTTTTTGCCATAAGTGTTTCTACAACTCCTAACAAAATTGAGCTAATTGGTTCAAATTGGTGAAACCGTATATGATTAAAAACGCTCTGCTATTCACCTCTACTTGCGGTATCCCACTACAAAGAGGATTTTTGGAAAAAAAACAGTTCTTTCGAGAAAAATTGGAATTTTGTGAAGAAAACGTTTGACAAATCTGGCATTTTGGCCAGAATTCAAAACTAACGCAGAATTTTTTCGTTGGAGAGTACGCATGTCAAAAGAGATTTCCAAAATCTTTCAATGGTAATTGTTATGGTTTATAAGAGATCAAATGTTTTGATAATTTTCTACTTCGGTCTGTTCATCACTTCTTGTCTGTTCATGCTGTCTGTACAGGAAATTGTCTGTTCAACTTATAAACAAATCTAGCAGTTCCTTCCTGTCTTGTGATCATGTTATGAACAAAACTTCCATTTCCTAAATTGTACTTATTTTAATCATTCTCTCATTTGCATTGCTGAAAATCAGTTCTAATTCAAATCTAGTAATCCGCTTCTCATTTGGACTCAGTTGAATAGATTAGTGCCAATCGCACCGCGATTGACTAAGCTGACAATTAGAGAATCCAATTGTAATAATTGAAGTGCAATTTGTGGCGCAATTGCCGAAACTGATTTGGGCTATAAGCATTCGCGACACGATTGGAGCAATCTGCCGTATTTGGGTATAACAAGTCCAATTAATCCTTTTTTAAGAGATTTTTATTACCAATAATTATTTTGTCTGATCATTTTTCTGTGAATTTGAATCCGGAGGAATGGCATGAACTGGTAAAGCACGGAAGGTATAATAGTGGACAGTTCTGTACTGGTCTCTAGGTGCTACAAAAACAAATTTCAAGCATTGATCAGTCAAAAATCTAATTTTGATGTTTTCATGTCTTAGGTAACTATACACTAGAAATTTGGACCACAAAGTCAATTTTTTGCGTCAAATCAACTTTAACTTTTTGTATTGAAATCTTGAGGTTGCATACTCTACAGACAAATAAAAAAACGATATGTTAAAGTAGGAATAAATTCACAAAAAAAATGTTGCCAATTCCAAGTAGAATTCATATACCAAAATGAAAATTTGAATAAAAAGACACGTGAGCCACGCTGCGGAAGCTGGCGCTAGAAATATCTAAAAAAGGTAGCTAATCAGCAAAAAAAGAACTAGAGCGGACACTGAGCGGATGAAAGTGCCGTAAGCTCTTTTTCAAGTCAACTACTCTGCTGTTTTCATCTCTGTTAACGAACAGTTCCACTCTTCCCAGAGGCCAAAAAACCACGCGCGGTGAAGTGTTTCACATTTCAAACCATATCATTGACCTTGAGAGAACTCCCGTCTTGCGGTTCATTTTGGCCAATCTGTCAGAGCCACTTGTTATTCCCAGACCAGTCCTCTACAATTGTTGCTGAGGAATTGGTGCACGTTTTCAATGTTGGTTGGCTTGGTTTACAAGGAGATATCAGTTGGAAGAAAGTTGTAAGGCCGCTGGAGCAGGAAATGCTTCGGCATTAATGGTTATCATTTTCCAGGTCTTCCAACCCATTCGTAACTGGTCTGGATTTCATCACAGCTTCTGCTTCAACCGTGGTTGATTAGAACACGTCGAAGGAACACGTTGATTAGAACACTCTTTGCCCAAGAGTGATCAGAAACGTCAATTTGATGCTCTGGAAGAGGCACTCCCAGGCGCAAACAAAGGTGCAAAAGGTGATTTTCAAAATTATTTGGTGCTAAGCGATGCAAGAGTTTTATGAACTTTTTCTTCAGGCATCTCTGAGCTCTTACCGGCAAAAAGATAAAGCTGTAGTGTTTATGGAAAATCTTTTTCCTCTTCAATATGAAAGAGGTCAAATGGTATCGTGTAGGAAAACGGCAATCAGGACACGGTGTCATGTTAATTTCGATTTCCTGTGGTACGAAGAAAGCGTTTGCATATAATTATCTGCAGTGTTCTGCAGAAACTAATCACTTACCAACGTTACTGTACAAATGTTTCAGTTGTTTCCGTACCTTGTTGTGCATCGATATCACGAGCCAGTTCAAGATACAAACGGTAGAAGTGGTCTTTGGCATGAAATAGTGTTGGTCGTTAGGCAAAAGCAAGTTCACTAGGAGCGAAAGATAGTCTTGCACAGGCTCTTAAAATACCATTCTTATCAAACACGGGAATTAGTGACCTGTATTTGCGTTCTGAGTACCATTTGCGCCTATGTTTGAGCAAGTCTCTCGTGGACGGGAAGGTGTTTTGTTTTCGAGAAATTTTGATCATATGAGATTTTGATATTCTAATATCGTATATTGCGTACTGATGAGGTACTAGTAGCTGGCAATAGCAATACTTTTGTGCACTTTGAAAAACATTTACTTCCGACAATTGGCGTGTTGGTTTTTTCCGATGATCGTGTTCTCCAGGCACGAACCGGCAAATACTTCGCAAACATTTTCTGCAAGAAGAAATTCTGGAGGTTTAAACCCTTTCCGCTCGATTTCTGTAGGATCTGACTCGCGCATCCCATCATCAACTGGGATTATGTTATTCGTAATACTACGCCAATTTTCAGGTTTGCTTGTTTTTTTCTGCGTAGCAGTTTTCAACAATTTTTGTTTTTTGAGATATTGATTCAGTCAAGTACAACTTAACTATTAGTCCGTTGAAAAATTTGTTGGTATCAATTTTTCTGGTTCAGCAGCCTTGTTATGGATACTCAAGTTGTTGGAAAGATTTTCACTTGCGATGTTTTGAACAACATCCACTGCAGAGATTTGAGAAACCGCAAGGACGTAAGAGAGGCTTTTCATCCTTTGTTGAGCTTTTCTGGGCTGCGTTGTAAACAGTTTTAGTTCGCTACTTTTGGGCGGTTGGAAGTTTGCTTGCTGCTCTGATTTAAACTTGTAGTTAGCAGCATACTATTGAACTGCTATAATTGGGTTTGGAAGACTGTTTGAGAGGATTGATTATTCATAGGGTCTTTTCTCGCTATTTTCAAAGAACCGATATATTGCAAAAAAGCTATTCCAGGCTTTTCCGAAGTGAGTCGAACATCTTGTAACTCTCCAGGAAAACAAATACACTGAATATCCGAATATATCTTTTCTGCTGATGCTTCCCAATTAATTGGAAAAAAAGGTGCTGATAAACGTTGGTTGGTGATGTATCTTTCTACGTTGCAAAAAACCTATTCCAGGCTTTAGCAGAGTGAGCCGAACATCTGAAAAACATTTACGCTGAGTATCCAAATTTCTGTTTTTTGCTGTTGCTTCCAGAAAAATTAAAAAGGTGCTGATAAATGTTGGTTGGTGATCTATACTTTTAGATCTGATGCGATTGGATGATACTGACGTGCATGATGTGTTAGACTGAAGTCCAGAAGCTGATTCCTGCTCTGCTGAAAGAAATTGGCCCATGGTTTAAAAAATGGCCATTGATACGATCTTAAACAGGCTGCTTAATTAAGAAAAATGATGGCCTGACCTTTCTTGCGGGAATTGTGACGGGATACTGAAGGCCTTGGTGTCTTTTGGTTTCGAATGAGCACCTTGTCCACCTAATGGTTCTTCAGTGATGACATTAAAGTTGGCATTGATCGATATGAATCTTGTTATCACCTGCTTGGGTGAGAGGGAAGAGTGACCTAATCTGGGAAACTCTATGAGGATTGTTTAAATTGACTATCATCGTCCAATGTGTACAGTTCCAATTCGAAGTTTTGAACTCTAGATGTTAGAGCCTTCTGCCTGTCGAGAATCAAAGTTGCCGTACTATTTTAAGCTTTTGCTTTGAAAATCGCTTCGCACCTTTTGTACAAATCCAGCTGCCCCATTTTGCCGCATTTTATCAGGAGATCTTATGCTCGGAAGCCTTTTCATTTTTCAGTTGCCTTCTGTAACAAATCAAGCTGGCTTCTCAACAAACCTTTTTTTCTTGAACATGTAACTTTTAAAATGACATTCGTTGTTATTACCTTGTGACATCATTGATCCCACATGCTTTCGTTGAGTTCCTATATTGGTCTTAAATTTAACTTGAAAAATGGCTAGAAAACCGGCGCGAAGACTTTTTCTTGTGAAATTATAAAGTTGGCTAATCAGCCAAGAATTTTCCTAGAAAAATCAGGCAAGCTAAAACTCTTATCCTAAAGTTTCTTGGTGTTAAATGCAAAAAAAGGTCGGCTAAAAAACAAAAGAAACTCAATCGTGTTTACCTTTTTCTGAAATGAGACACAATATTTGCTATTCAGTCATTTTTATTCATACTTTTTTTCACAGATGTTTTCCGAAACTGGCTGTGCCGATACCTTTGTAATTTCTCTTTAAAGCTAACCAAAAAACGAAAAAGTTTAGTTCTTCTGATTAATCTTACCAGAAGCCCAAAAGGACTTTGCAGCTTTTTTGTGGAGACACTAGTTAATGAAAATTACAAGAGAAAAACGTTGATTGCTTAGTTGTTGCTGCTTTAGTTTGAAAGATCCACTCCTATATTTTGTTTGTAGTGTGATTGAAATCTACTGCCTCAAAGTATTTAAAAGGTTGATAGAAAATTTGAAAACGACATGACTGCTGATAAAAAAGTTGAAGCTTGTCATTGACTTCTTCCAGGTAACTGCCATGATCGCTTAATACTGACTTAGATTGGCGACTACTGAGAAAAGCAAGGGTAGAAATTGTTTTCGGCAAAGTTTACAACGGTGGAGCTTGCAAAGGAAGATTTTTCGCAAAGTTATTTGAGGTTTTTTGCGTCTTTTATTGGTGTGGACTGTTTGATATTTTATGCAACAATTGCGAATAGAAACTAATCTTAACTATTGATAAATTTCTTGTGGTCCTTTGGTTTATAATTTGGTATGTATTTGTAAACGATCAGTATCGAGAAAATGGGAAGTTTTTTCAGTATAAGTCTAGGTTATCATTTTGACTTACAATTTTGGGTGATGCACAGTAAGAAAAACCAAGTCGTATTGTTTTATTCTTGTTTTTCTTCATAATTATTTTTTTTAGCTTTTCTCGTTTGTAAGATCGCCCTAAAATATCTTTAGCCAAATAGCTTTTTGGTTGTTGAAAAGCTTAGACAGAAGTCTAGTTCTACAGTTATTTGTCAATTAAACTAGCTAGTTTAAAAGCTTAATTTTTAAAATCTACAGGTTGTGCAAAGAAAAAAAATTAACTGGATTTTATTTCTGCAATTAATCAAGATCTGCTGTAGACAGTCTCTCAAGAATTGCTATAGTAAAACCAATTTTCTAGTTTTTGAAGACTTTTGTCGAGAAAAATTGAGATTATTGCATGAATCTAACCAGGGAGCAGGACATCAGAGGTAACGTCTCAGACCTCAAGCGGGCATCTACATTTGATGCTTGACTTCTGAAGCTCCATCCACAAAAAAATTTTCTTTAGTGATGTCTGATGCCACAAAAATCTGGATACTATTTTAGGATGATCAAGGTAGTGAGTGTGCCCAGCAGCTGTTTTAGTTGCCCGAATGTTGGGTTGTTACCATTAATATGTCAGAAAACATATTTCTAGCATTGAAAGTTCAATATTCATGATTTTTCAGATTTTTTGCGGTAAATTATCTTTATTTTTTATGCTGCTATCTTGAGGTTGAATTGGCAGCACCAAGCATCCGCTAAGTACTTCAGTTGAGGCAATCTTTTGTTCCGAGAGCTTAAATATTATCCGCAGAGTTATCTTAAAACAAGGTTCATCTCATGAGATTCTCCCATTGGATTAGCACTTTTTGCCCGATGACGAATTAGATTTTTTGTTTGTCTCGCTCAAGGAGCTCCGAAATAGAAGCCTTGAGCACAATAATGGCATTGAAGTAATGCATGCATAGAGAAGAAGTGAGACTCAAGAGCTGTAGAAGGTGAACAACATTTCCGCAGATTGAGATTATTTTTTTAGATTGAATTTGCTCTGTAATTTATGATTGGAAGAAAGAGTGAGCAAAATGGTTCAAACCACACAGGATTAGCCCAATATTGTTCGATATGAATGATTTAAGCCACTTAGGCTAACTGCGAATTGATCATGCAAGCATTCTATACTAAATTGTCTATACTACACTTAACTCAATTTTATTTATTTATTTGTGATTCAAAAATAAATTAATTAAATGCTCGGGGGTTAAAAAAGTTGATTTTGATGTAGTTACAGCATTTTAGATATTGATCTATGACGGTGCTTTTATTGACTGCTCTCAAACGAAGTTTGTAGCCTTTATATTATTCCTGTGGTCTTTTTAATCTGTGGAATTTTCACCTGCTGGGCTATTTTTCGGCTGAACCATTCAACTCTTGGTCCTCAAAAATGAGATAAACAGGTAGCGCTTGGAGGACGTTAATTGTTCCAGCAACTTTCTTACGCCTTACAGGTCTCAAATTAAGCGATTCAACGACTGTTTTGCGGAGACAATTCAATGGTATGAAGGGCGGTTCTTAATCCTAAAAAGTCTGACCCCTCTGCTGCCCCCCCCAGTCAAATTAGCTCGCCACCGCTCGCCAGTTGTTTGAGAACCATTTGCCCGACGTTAGTGGGTTATGTTTGACACTGGTGAATGTTGGCCAGTGGGTTTGTTGTTATGGTTGTGTATGTGTGCAGATACCAGAGATAGAGTCAGAGCATGATAGTGGCAACCAGTTGGTCACAGTGGGAGTCTGTCAGCTACTCTACATTGATGTTGATCACTTCCTCTTCCTTCGAAAAGTCCAACACAATATCCCTAGACTATACTTATTGTTAGTCAACATATTTCCTTCAACAAATTAGAGGAGCTTTGGGAATTTAACTTATGGCATGTTATTTGAAGACGGTTTATTTTAATTCAAATAACTAGCCGATATACTAAATGTTCACATGGAAACAAATATATTGAAATCCTGTTTTACTATTTTCTTCAGAAAACATTAATTTAACCATCAAGCACGGACTGAAATTTGATGTCAAAAAAATTAATTTTGCTGTCCGGACTTGCGTGAAAACTTTGGAGATTGAACTTTTTATTGATGAAATTGTTTCCAGATAAAGCTGTCGAATGCCAGACGCAGCCTGGTTTTTGCTTAAAATAATGGCATTTCACAATGGATAAGAAGAAACTACCATGTACGTTTCAGGTCTGTTCCATTGTTCAAAAGATACCCAGTAGAACGATTATTACAACTGCCAGGTGCAATCCAGAGCCACTTCTATCCGTTAGTTATTCATCCCTTTATCCCCCCCCCCCCACTCTCTCATCCCATTCACTAGTATAAGTTGAATTTGACTGATTTCAGGTCAGGGACTCTAGTGTGCAAGAACTTAAAGTCATCACCTGTCTTCTTCATATGCAAAACGGTAATTACATCTCTAATATCAATATCTGTCATGGAAATATGCATCTGGTGCTACTATGATACGAAAAAGATACCTAAAACACAATTTGTATTTACTTAGAAAAACGTAAAGTGTAATTTGAGAAAATCGTGATAGAATTTGAGATCGTTCAAAGTTTCCATCCCCTCCTGATCAACTAAATAGAAAAGATGAACAAACTTTTTGTTCTTCTAATGTTTGTCCATTTGTTTGTACAAAAAGTCGTTGAAGAAACAGCTCCATATAAAAACTGTGATCGAGCGCCCCGCATACAAAAAAACTGTACCATGAAAAGAGCAGTTTCGAGGCCAAGAAATCGAGCGCGAAAGCCCAGTATCAGAAAAACTGAGAAAATTAAAAGAATGATGTGCTAAGAAAACAACAAAAAAAAATACTGGAACACACAAGAGCGATCCAAAAAGATGAAGTTTGAGTAGATAATGTCTTGATTAACTATAGCATAGTCCGATAACTATGCCAATCAACATCGGATCAAGAAAAGATGCTCGTTCCAAACTACCCTCTTTTTAGTTGAGTAAAATCAAACAGAGATGTTACAAATCATTACTTATCTCCCCCTCTTTTGAGTGAGCATAACTTTTTGATGAAGTCATCTCCTGTCCTCTCATTAGGCCGAAGAAAAAAACATACAACTCACCTTTCTTTCGATAAGCTCGAATTTTCTCTAAAGTTCAGTGGATACATTAACGAAACACGGGCTGACTGCAAGATAGCAGATCCACTACGAGTGATAGCATTTTTGCTCATGTTCCCTATACTTTTGATCTTCAGCTGCTTCAGATGCGTGAACTGACAGCTCAGGTCCGTTTTTGACATTTGGCGGAAGTGCATTAGTCATTGTAACATCAAGTGCAGCAGAATGGCCTCACGTCCATGGTTGCACTAAAAGGTCATCAGGTTGTCAGTTGGTATTAGCACTGACCATTGAACAAATTGTTATGACCGACGGTGGCAGCGTAGCCAGACATCATAGCCAGCGAATGAATCAATAAGCCCGAAGTGCAATACAATCACTTTCCAAGTCTATACTTTAACGATCTCTTGAAGTTCCTTAGAGAAATTCAGCCCTCAAACAGTTATGGGAGCTGCAGTTGGGTTTTTTCTAAATAAAAAGTCACGTAGTGAAAAACGGAAACTTTGGAAGGAAGACGCGTGAGAATAATGCCTTTGTGCTTTGGTGATAAATATGAACCCACGTAAAAAACTTTGTATTGATATTGAGACAGCGCAAACTTTAACCAGAGAAGACAAATAGGTGTTGGAACCTGCTGCCACGCATGGTGGAGATCAATGGCTACAAAAAATTGATGCAATGTTTTA
This sequence comes from Convolutriloba macropyga, assembly GCF_964194025.1. Taxonomy (NCBI): domain Eukaryota; kingdom Metazoa; phylum Xenacoelomorpha; order Acoela; family Convolutidae; genus Convolutriloba; species Convolutriloba macropyga. Next base: position 338,749 of record NC_134471.1, on the reverse strand, counting down.
CTTTGTCAGTTACCACTCAGTTTCGTGACCTCAAATAATTACTTGTTGATATGCTAGCATTAGGAGAGTAGAAAAAATTTCCTGCTCAAAAATACTGTCAAACAATACCTATGCACAATGAGAGTTGTTAAGGTGTATCAGTTTTTCAAATATTGTTGATGTTTTTTTATCGCTTTTGTGAAAAATAGGGTAACCTTATTACAGTTCCTTTTTAAGCGATCAGCGCCTCAAAATCATCGCCCAGATTGCATTTAAATTCTCTACCAATACATTGCAAATCTGAACTTGACAAAAAACAATGTTCGGCTTTTCTTAAAGGGAAGCGTTTCATTTTTCAGACCCATCATCGTTTTGGATTTTCAAAATTTGGTTAAGATGATGTTCTGATGGTATGGTTTCTTTGAAGACCGGAAGCAGCTCACTAATGGGTCGGAACTGTAGATTTTTTAAATATTTTTGTGAGTGCATATTATCCAGCAAAATAACAAAATATTCACTATGAACATGTGTGTACCCGAAGATGGCCTGATTAGAGGTCACTTCGGTCTGACCACAAGGTTTTTGTTCAGACATCTGACCTGTTCTAAATTGTTTGTAAGCGAATAGCTCGGAACTGCTAAATAACGAGTAACTACTAAAAAGTCCACGAGTGACTTTATGATTGCAATAAAATGGGTGAGTTTCGAGATGTACTTTGAGCAAGCGCTAAGCGTAGAAAGGTCTTTCTTATCACAGTTTGTTTGTTCCGGCCCGGGTTGAGCCCATAATTCAAAAAGTTACAAAATTGATGTTGTTTTTAAATAAAATACAGATATCTGATGTAAATTTTGATTTAAATTATCTTTTAAAACACAATTCTATTTTGGAAAGTTTTTGCGCTGAATGAATAGTAATGCGTCTATAACAGCCAATGAGAGCAGAACTCGAATGGAACGAAATTGCAAGAATCTTGCAAGATAACCATTCTTCCTGCAAGATCGTGCAAGATAGCCATTGGTTTGCAGGATCTTGCAAGATAGTCATTTTTTTTTGCAAGAATTTGCAAGATAACCATCTGGTGTCGACTAGGGAAGTTCAAACAAATTGTGGTAGCTAGACAAATTGGATGTTACTGCGCTTCGAGCTATCGCTGAATTATTCTTATCACAGCCTATAGATGACCTCCCGATTATATTAGATATCTAATTCTGATTCAGTACTGATATTCACTGAACGAAAGGCAGGGACTGCAAAACCTAAACGATGCGTTTCTTTATTTCATAAGGTGCGCTTTGATTTGAAAAGGGGTGTTTTTTTTCTGCGTGAGTGCAGGGTCAATGTGCAATATTGAGGAGACAATCAGTGACAGATGTTAAGAAAACAATTAAGAAATATAACAGACAAGGAGTCAGACCAGAAGGAGTCGGATGTCACAAAACCTTCTTTCACACATACGGTCAGATATCATCCGTATTTAACTGTTTCTTTTCTTGGGTTAAAAAATTTTAGTTTTTGATGCGATCTTTCTACAAAATAAAGCTTGTTTTTACTTGCACCAATTGTGTTTTGTATAACAGAAGGAGATAATAGAAGGCAATATCTGTTGCATATCTTTGAATGCTTTTGTGAGTTATTATCCGAAGGACATGTAGGGCATCTATACAATGTCCTTCAAGTTGTCCTAGTTGTTATCTGAAGCACAAGAGATAAAAATATATGTGGAAGCAGAGAGAACACGCCACTGAATATGTGTGTAAAAGTGAACTTGGTCTAGCTGATGATTCAAACAGATATAAAAAATGTCCATTCAAAGATGTCGATAGAAGAAGAATCGATTTTAAAAACATCTGAAAAAAATGCAGGTGTAAAAAAATCTTTTTATTTTATGGTTTTCAACCAGCGATTTTGTGAATATATGAACTCAATTCATTAAACCAATTAACAAGAGAAAGGGAGTTTTCATGTGAAGCCAAATTTTGGTTACGTTTTGAGACCAGTGACTTAATAAATTGAACTGTATCCAATAAAGTAATTTCCTTCTCACTCAACAAATGGTTTATTGAAGTGCTTATTGAAATGGGTAATTAAATACCATTCTTAGAAATAAAAAAATACTGTTTGCAATTCATTGTGATATGTAAATATTTTGATGCTTCTTTTCAGAAACAGGCAGTAGTCGTTTGGTATCCAACAAAAAGCCACCACTACAACACACGATGAGAACAAGCACACCTATCAAGGCAAGTCCATCA